>NW_026623310.1:101477-191355 GCF_030028575.1 Malurus melanocephalus
CCTCTGTTCTTTCTCCTTCTTTTCTCTTCTTGAAACTGTGAGCAGTACTGAAAGGTCTGGGCTATTTAATGTGAGCAACTCATAGTATGGGGATGTATGCTTATTAATCTGCTTTACTAGAATTACAATATCCCTGAGCATTCCTCAGGAAATATTTCCTTGGTCTTATTAAGCCATGTGATCTTACTGAACTTACAGATGCTTTTAAAATGTATATAAAATAGGGTGGGATATTTTACAAGTTTATAAACTGAGTAGAAAAACTTATCTCAAATGCAAAAGTAAGGCACCTCTGATTACTGCCATGGCACAACTGGTGGATCCCATCCTCTGTGAACAGTATTTTCCTGCAGGCTCTCATAATTTATATTGCTGCTCCTTCTGTCTTGCCAGGAAAACCAAAACCAAAACCAAAACCTCCAAACTGCTGTACACAGAGATCTCAGCATCAGGGCCATTTTTGAATACACACACACACACACACACACACACACATATGCACCCCCAGCACGTTCATTGCCAGACTGACGATGCCACTTGTTCTGACAATAAGAATGAGGTTTTGTATGACATCCAAAGTGAAGTGACTGTGGCTGCATCCAAAGTGAAGTGACTGTGGCTGCTACCTGCCAGGAACCCTTCCACTGCTCCTTCCCCTTGCTCCCCCAACAGCCAGCTCTGGCTGCTTCCCTGGAGGCAACTCCAGGGATGGTGCAGCTGAGMAGTGAGCAGCTCAGAGCTGATGCAGTGACAGCTCATCCACCAAGGGCAGTAATAAAAAAGCAGCATTTTACTGCTGCATTAAACTTTGATCCAGTTTATCTCCGATCACACCAAGGCCTAACTCATAGGAAGCAAGGAGGCTGTCACTGAAGCAGGTAGATACAGTTGTCCAAAATTCAGTGCAACATGAAACTTCTCCCGAAGATACCAATGGTTTTAAGCAGGTATGTCTGGGTGCAGCCTATGAGTCCTGTTGTTTGGGAAGGTTTGTCTGAGATGTGGCACAACAGCCAGCACAGAAATTAACCTTCCAAACACAAGCCACAGTTTACTGTTCTCTGAGCAGCATCAAGAGCCAACCACATCAAAACCTGTCTAAATAGGACAGAGCCTTTCATGCTTGGCAATGTGCGACTCGTGAAGCTTTTTACAAGTTTATCCTAAAAACTGCCTGTTGCAAGGTAGAATTAATCTTGCAGCACTAGGCTGGAAAGGTCAGTTCTTCCCTTCTTATGGAATGCTGGTAAACACAGAAGAGATTTAAAAGTCAACAAGACCACTAAAAGCTGTAGGGAACAAAAAAAAAATCCCAACCTAAACCAAACCAACAACAAAAACTCAAACAAACAAAAAAAACAAACACCCCCCCCCCAAAAAAAAAAATGAAAAGAAAAAAACCAAACAAACAAACAAAAAAGACTTTGTCAAATAGAAATGTTGACACATTTGGTAAACAAGAATTTTGTTCCAATTGTGTGCCACTGACATTCCATTCCCCCTGTTTACTACAAACAAATAGCGAGGATGCTATCAGAATGGTTTGTACTACAGGAGTGCCTAGGGCCTGTTAGCTGGTGTCAAAAAGCTCTGTGTGCACACTCACACTTTCAAGAAAAAGACAACCACAGGTCCAGAAAAGCCAGAGGAACATAGTGATATACAGCAAATGGGGAGAAAGGAATGAAAACAAGTGTGGAGAGCAATGATAGGATCAAACAAATCAGGTGAGTAGCCTATCACTTCTCCTCAGCAGGGCTGTCATTTTACCTGCACATCAGTGCACAGCAGGCTGTGTCCTGAGTCCTGGGACTGTAGAGGAACAGTAGCAGTAGGGTCTCACAGTGTGTGAGTCCATCCAGCAACTCAGGGCTTCAGGTGTAGCTTCATCTTCTCTCCTGTGGAGATACTAACTGCACCAAGGGAGAGCAGTGCTACATAGCATTAAATGCAACCATGTGAGATCCTGGTGATCTGATTGGGAAGCATGAGACAAGGGCAACTTTATAAATCTGTGGTTACCCAGCTGCCACAGATATGGCTCTTCTGTTGAGTTGTGAACACTGTTTTAGCAGTGCTATGGGTTATGATGGACAGCTCCTTCAGGTGAGCCAAGGTCAAAGAAAAGAAAGGTTTGCACTGGTAATGATGTGAAGGACATGCCACAAGATCAAACAGCCAGTATGGACAGGGCCACATGCCAGTCACGGAAGGCCTCGAAGGCCAAGTGAGGAAGTTTGTGTTTGATGCAGCAGAAAAGGAGGCAAAAAGACAGGTACAAAAAATCCCTGAGGCCTAAACTGAAGTTTGAGTCTATGACATTGTCTTCTAGGATATATTGTAATGGAGCAAGCTGAATTTCTTTAATTTCCTAAAGCTGGTGTCCTGTGGTAAATTAGTGACATGTACACAGCAGTTCTGAAAGTCTTGGGTGTTAATGGTCAAAGTGAAAAGGAGCAATAGTATCAGCTAAATAATGCCTAAAAGACAAAATATATTTGCAGCAGATATTTAATGTGTGAAAAAGGGGGAAATAGCATTTGCTGGGCTGGTAAGGAGGAGGAAACAGCTGCTAGGATACTAGAGGACAAGGGTTTGCATACATATTTTTATTTCTGTGAACGGAAATGAGAGAAGCAAAAAAGTTTAAGTAAAAAGAGAATGAAGCCTTCAAAGTTATTCTGTGTCCTCAGCTTCCCTAAGRATTTTTTCTTTCTGTATATGATTTAGATTATAAAGTCCCTAGGGCATGGGGGACTTTAATTTGAGTCTTCTTAAATACTGACCAAATCATAATGCTTAATGAGCAACTAAAGTGTTGATAAATTCACATAAAGGTTGTCTGGCTGCAGTCTAGCATTTAGTAGATGACACCCAGTTAAGACTGACAGGAGCAGCTTTAAGAGAATAGCATGAGAGTCCTTCCACTGCCTTCAAACAAAGGAGGTTCTGGTTCCTGTTGCAAACAATTCTTCAGAATTAAGAGTGTGCAATTGGGTACTTATACACAGGTACATTTCTGCATATTGCATGTGACAATTTCCCACCAGACAAACTGCAGATCTAGTCAGGCAGGCTGCTGCATCTTGGTGTACCCCAGGGTTCTGTGTGGATGTAGAAGCTGGCCATGCAAAGCAGCTTGCTGGATTATGGCATAATTCTTTGCTGTGGTACAGCTCACTCACTCTAAAGGGCTTTATTCACAGCAGGGATGACTGAGGTGTCGGAAGGCACAAGCCAAACTGAAATAGATTTGTCAGGCTTATTTCATGCTGTGTTGTGGTGGCTACATTTTAGACAGATTATGAAAATTGTGTTATTTCTAAGATTTAGATTACAGTACTGACCAGAGATTAATAAAACTTGGACATTTGGCTGTAAATGTCAGGTCCAAAATTCTGTGAAAACACCAACAGTCTGCAGTCCCAATCATCTGCAAACTAAAGAATGGCAAAGATTTATGCACCATTTGGTTTGCCAACTTCAGTAGGCTCTGGCATATTTAGAAGAATATAGAGGCTGATAAACAGACTCATATAGCTTTCGGTATGTTCCCTTTCTTATCCAATTCTGTTTAAAATAGTAAGTGCCATCTTTTCCCTTCTGCTTTAGCCTTCAGGAATTTAGGTTGTTCTTTTTGTTTCGAGTTGTTAAAGAAAAGGTAGACTTGCGGGTGGTAACAGATTTACCTCATGACAAAGCTAAAAATAAGCTGCCAGACCATATTCCCCCATCTAAGAAAAACAATCTGGAAAAGAATTTCCAGATCAACACATTAAGCAATGGGAAAAAAAATTCATTTTCCCGATAAAAATGACATTCCCATTTAGTCATTGGAATTTTACAAATAAAACTTGTAGTCTTACCTGTGTTCTAATGTATCTAGGATTAAGTTCACATCCTTGTGAATTAATCTGGGGATTGCACAAAACGGACGTTGTGACAGCACATTGGTTGTGGGCCATTTGGGTAAGAATCTAATAGATGAGACTTCTCTCAGGTGAATCTGAGGGGGCTGTTCAGAGAAGAAAGGGAGATGGATGGGAGAATAAAGCAGAGAGAAAGAGCCAGCCATGGTGTGAAAAGCCTTGAAACCGTGTAAATGGATTTGAACTTCCAGCTAAGAAAGCAAGCTGAATAAATGTCTGTCACAGAACCAACTTCTGCTTGTCTCCTCACTCCCCCTCCTCCAAGAAATGATAATGATATGCATAGTTAGCCAGAGATAGATAAATGCATATATAGAGAGAGACATAAAACTGGGGAGAGTGGTTGAGAGAAAAGTAAGACACTATATCACAATGCTATGCAGTTAACATGAAACGAAGAGTAACATAAACAATTAAAAAATACCATGACACCATATGGAACTTTCCACTTTCAGTTGCATTTAAAAGCTTTGTATAAGAAACTTTAAATTAAATAACTACATTCTTTTCACCTCTGAATAGTGTCCTTTGTTGGCAGCCAATATCAATATTTAACACCCTCCCCGCCCCAGTTTTACATGTTTGAATCTATAGATGTCTATTACAGGCATTAGAAACTGACAACCCTGGTGTAAGAGATAGAAAGTAGGCTGATTTTGAATTGTAGATGGGTAAGCAGAGGTACTGCTTGAAGCATTGTGGCATTTTATGATGGATGGCAGAAAGAGAAAGCAGCTGCCAGTCCTGATGGATGTAATAGCCATTTTCCACTCATGATAAACAAGGAATCAATGAATTGCCCCTTTTTTTAGTGTCAGCTGAAACAGTGGAAAACATGTGCCCAAGGACACAGACAGATCTAAACAGTGTAGGTCATCTCTTCCTGGGAGGGGTCCTTGGATCTGATACGTGATGAGCGAGGCTGGGGACTGAAGGAAATGAAGACTCATATGTGAAAGAAAAGGGGTAGAAACATGAGAGAAAATGCCATCTGGATATAAACCTACTTGCCTGAGGAAAAAAAACAACACTGTGGTTTTGAGAGATGTGGGGGCCTGGTTTACTGCTTGCATCTATGCAGAAATGGGGAGATCTTCCTCCCCACTTCCCGTTTCCTCTCCTTTCTTAGCTGCGCAGGCCCACTGTTCACACTGGTGCTGGTCCTTATGTCTCTCTGAACTGTCTCTCATCAAGCCAGCAGAAAACTAATGCAGAAAAACTTAGATATGCATGGGTCATACATCTAGCACAGGCACTAGGTGGAATTGCTGGTGGAAGAAGGAAAGCATGAAGAGTAACATGAGAGGGAAGACAAAGGACAAGAGGAGGAAGAGATGAGGCAAGATTTCCTTTTTGAGGAATGGAGCCATCCTATAAGCTCAGCTGCCTGTGAAAACCATAATCTGAAAGTACACAGAAGCAAAGCAGTCAGGAAGAAAGTTGCGAGGTTCTCATTATGCTTTATCCTTATTTTGGTCTCTAATAGAAATAATCCTGAATTTTCACTAATAAAAAGGTCAGAATTGGCAATGCGTAAGGGTGCTGCTCTAATCCAGCTGCAGTCAGCTGCTATGGTTTGTAAACATAATTCAAGAAGCAGACAGAGTATATTTGAGCCGGTAAGATAAGAGTGTATGCTGCCTGGGGAAAGAGTTAGATGTACTTTGACATAGATAATAAGATGCCATGCCTTAGCCTTGACTGTTTTTTGCATACCCATCTCCCTGTGAGGAATATCTGAAGATGTCATTAAGGAGAACAAAGCAAAGCAAAACTCTGAACTACAGTCTTTGCATGCTAAATATTGTGCTGAATACACAGTGGAGATTCCCTTTGAAATGGAAGCAGAGGTGCTACCTGTGCTTTTCTCAGTCTGGGGGTGAGACAATAAAGTCCCACTCCAAAAAAAAAAAAATTAAAAATCTATAGTAGTAGCCTGGAAAACTGTAGCTTATGATMGCTTTATTAAAGTACATTATCGTTTTCATGTAGAATGCTCAAAAACTTTTAATGGAAGTTCCTACTAAAGAAAACCCTCCAGGGTCATACCAAATATGGTCAGAAAGTGCCTGGAGAAATCTCTGTATTTTGTCTTCCTTAGAGTCCATGACATTTTCTACTTCAGTGAAATATCTCCAAATAATTCAGTCAACCTCTGTTGAATTTTAAGGCAGTTAGACTGAATTGGAATATCTGGGCAATTTACAGTCTTGGGTGCAAGCTGAGTCATCAGCTGTTTTATCTTGAGATCATGTAAAATTACAATTTGCTTTGTGAACTTTATATCTTCATTTAAAAAAAATATCTCAGATTATTCATAGATCTTTAAATATTTTAGGATGATAGGATGAAGCAGGTTAAGTTAGCTTTTCTGTTAGGCATTTTAGGTCAACAATTTTAAAGGACATTGATAGCAAGGTACATAGCATAAGATGACAATTCACAAGATAGCATACGATGACCATTCCGTCCTGGTGCCATCTATGACTCTAGGGAGAAAGACCAGATTTTGACTAAGTCAGCAGCAGAGCACCCGCTGAATTTAAGGACTGCATTTTGCTTGCCTGGCGTCTCACGGAGAGTGACAGAAGCACTACTCTGCCAAACTCTTGCCAGGAAATCAACTCTACCCAGATGAGTCACCAAAATGAACTTCTTGGAGCAGACTACAACCATATCCACAATGTAAATTCGAGTATGTGCATCACATAGTGTTACTGGAGAGCACCCTACTCGGATGGTGTGCTGAGTTCACCGAATTCTTACCATACCGCACCGGAGATTAGGGGGAAGGTCACACCTCCACTTCCCCGTTGCTGCTCGTATCCTTCCCCAAAGGTTTAACAACTGGTGGATTTCACCTCCAGGCTGCCTATATAGCATGTTGGGTATTTTCTGCACGAACATAAGACGCCAAATTTTTCACTTAGCAACAAACCCCTAATTAAAATGGCAACCAGAGAAAACATGGCACAGCCCCGGGTGAGGCGAACTGCCTGTGCCAGTTGTGCCCCCGGGAAGCACAGCGCCAGCACCGCGTCCGCCCTGGGCTCCTCCATGCAGAGAAACTAAGCCCGGGGATGAGAGGGAACGGGCCCCCGAGSGTGGTCTCCCCCGAAGGCAGCGCGATTCCACCCGGTGCATTGCCAGACACCGACGGAGCGGCGGCCKCTCCGCTCCTGCGGGCACCCGTCCGGCCGGAGACCCCCCCCCCTCCACGCCGGGACAGGCAGTGGGCGGAGGGCGAGGCCCCGCTGCCACCATCTCCCCTCTTTCCGCCCGCCCTGTCAGGCACCGCCTTCTCCTCTCCTTCTCCTCCTCCTCCTCCTGCTCCTCCTCCTCAGCCGCCTGACAAGGGGACGGGGGCGGCAGTCGCGGCGCGGCAGCAGCGGGGGAGGTTGCAAAGGCAGGAAGCGGCCCGCGGAGATCCGCCAGTCCGGGCTGCTTCTCGTCCTTTCTCCTGCGTGCGGGGCGCTGAGGACCGGCCATGGTGAAGGTGTCGTTCAACTCCGCGTTGGCGCAGAAGGAGGCGGCGAAGAAGGAGGAGGACAACAGCCAGGTGCTGATCCTACCGCCGGACGCCAAGGTGAGGGTGGCGGGGAGGGAGCGACCCTCCGGGGCCAGCCCGGCGTCGCCAGGCGCTCCGCTCTGCTCCGCTCCGCTCGGCGGGGCTGCCCGGGGAGGGAGCGCGGCGGGGCCGGTGCAGTGCTTTGTGCGCCCCTTGCCCGCGGCGATGACCGCGGATGGGCCGGGGGAAGGCTGCACAGCGGTGCGCCTCGCCGCCCCATCGGCTCACGCTTCTAAAATGGCTGACAGGGAACGAGCTTCACGGCTCCGCTTCTGCCGACTTCGCGGATCTCTGTGGTGGTTCTGACTTTTTGTTTGTTTGGTTGTTTTTTGTTTTTTTTTGTTGGAGTTTTGATTTTTTTTTTAGCCCCCAGAGCGCGTGGACCGCGGCCACCTCGGCTTTCAGGGCGGGCTGCGCGCCCGCAGTCCCCTGGCTGTGTTGGGCCGGCGGTGGGAGCTGGTTTGCATGGAGAAAGCGGGTCGTGCCTGCTGTTTCCCCGCTCTGATCTCCCGGTCGCCCGGCGGTGTCCGGCCGGCTGCGGGCGAGCTGCCGGAGCCCGGATGCTCCAGAGAGAGGGAGCACTTGCAGGGCGAAGTTGGAGGCTCGGCCGCGCTTGTGCCGCAGCGTGTTCGCGGAGCCTGGTGGTTGTGTGGTGCGGAGAACTTCGCCTCGGAACTTGGGCTGGCTGAAATAAAGGAACAAAGAGCTTCCTCCCCCCCGCCCCAAAACAGCACCCAAACTCCAAGCGYTGGTGTCGCCTCCCCTCTGCAAACAGCAACAAAGAACAAAACAGCTGCGGCTTTTAAAGTTTTTGAATCGTAAAATTGACTAGAATATAAAGGTTTTTGTTTGCAATTTCTATGCTCCTGTAATCAAAACCAGCTTTTAATTAGGAGTAGTGTAATTTGCTCTAAGCTCTTTCAAAAGGGAAAGAGTGTCCTGCTGTTTTCATTTGCTTTCACACTCTCTTGTGCATCAGGTCTCCAGATTACCAGATTGGCTCTGCAAAGTCATAGTGTCTGTAATTTCCTAAATATTTGATGAATTTCTGCCTAGGAGGATAGTATCTGTTCAGTTTGTAGCATGAAGTTGTGCCCTGATGCGGGTTTTTCTGTGATTTCGATGAGGCCTGGTTCTTCACCTGCAGAATCTGCTGTCATTTCACAGCCAAGGGGAATTCATGTCAAGGGGAACCAGAAAGATATTTCTAGTGACATCTTCTGATACGGCAAGTGGTTAAATTTCACACTTTTACTGAGCATATTTCACTTTCAAATAAAACAAAGACCAGAGTATTTAAGTCTCTAGAACAGTGTGCCACAACGGATGAGACTATTGTTACTCAGATTGCCTGCAATTATGGGAAGTCTATTAAGTGCTCTGTGTTCCTAAAGGAGTGCCATTCTCTAGGAAGTAATGGCTTACCTGAGCCCAGATTAAAATGTAGAATTGCTTTCTGATCCCAGGTTTGGTGGTCAATTTGACACCAAGCATGTAAGCAAGAACAAAGCTACATGTTCCAGAAGATGGGTTTTTCTTATTAACCTTGGAATCCAGACCTGCTCTGGATGATGTTGGCTTCCAGATAGCCTAACAAATTTGGCTTGTTTTTCTCCTGCTAAACAAACAAGATACATCTGGCTAATTGTACACTGGGGAACAAATCGTGCTGACCCTGTCCAGATACTGACAAAAGCATGTAATTTGACTATGATTTCGTTGATGCGGAGCTGTAAATTGTTGCAGCTGAGGATGACATACAAGGTCTGCCTTAAGTTTACTTTCCTTGCCTAAAAATGAGACTTGTAAACATTTACTGACCAGGTCAAAAGGCAGTCTGATCTCACTGTAGCTAGTTAAAAGTTTTTGCATTGTTGTGGGGATGAACACACCTGAACAAAGCTTAAAACACTCCTAAAATAGCATACTAGGAGGGGATGCTCAGTACAGATGAAAATTCCAAAAACAAATGAGTGCTCCTGAGGGACGAGTCTTTGACATTCTCCTTGACACATTTCTTTTTTCTGYAGAACTGCAGACCTGCACCTAGCAGTGTGCAAAATTCTCTTGAGTAAGCTTTTTTTGAGCTTTTATGTTTCAGAGCATAAATAAAAGCAGATCTGAGTACAGTAGTGTTTGTCTGTAGTTTTTGTAAAACAGGCTGTGCAATCCGTGCAGGATTAACAACAGTGAAACAAATAATGCCATGTAGCTCTAGAGTTACTGTGATTCTTCAAATCTGGGAGCTTTTTCTCAGATCTCAGGGGGGCGGGAGCTGGGGGGAAGGAACTGAGGGCCCTTGTAAAACTTGATACCTTTGAGGTAAGTGCAAGATAACACTCTTTGAACTTTGCCTTCTCTAATACAACTGCATTAGAAACAGATCTTCCCCCGCCCCTCCACAACTTCAACTGCCTTTGGAGGAAAGGGGAAAAATAAACCACATCTGACAAATGTATTATTCATACCACATAGTTGCTGGAAAACCCTTAGCTTCAAGTGAGGTTTGAAGGCACTGTGGGAATGCATATTGGAAGAGTGAATTCCGGTGGATTGAAAAAGGTCACATCTCCGAAACAGCCTATATGGGACATTTGTTTTCCCCTCTTCTACATTATTTCTGTGGGAAAATAAGTAGATCTGGATCACAAGTGTAAACATGAAAAAATTACAACATTTTATAAAGCTTTTTTTCATGAACAAAGTCCTGGGAGACATTCTGGACAGAAGTAAAGGAAAAACCCTAAGAAAGAAAGAAGATCAGCAGAATTGCTCTATCACAGCTTTATTGCCAAGAACTTTAAAATATTTGAGCTAGAGATATTAGTAGACCAGTTGATGTTAATGAATAAAGCCAGATACTCTGAAATCTCCAGTAAAATAAAAATTCATGGAATGAGCTTTTGGGCTAATTCTTTGACGGTCTTGTTCTACTGCTTTTCCCAGCACAGTGCCTTCAGGACTACCGCTCTGCCATTGGAGGATTACTCTCAAATACATAATCTTCCAAGGATCTACTAAAGASCATTTGCAGCTAAAATATGCTGCTGATATAGCATAGAAATTCTCTGATCTTTCCAAAATTTGCCCAGTAACCTCTGAGGCAGATACTAATCGGAAATTAATCAGGAAAGGTAAGACAGGAAGATGCAAGAAGAGTATGGAGCATGGAAGCAACAGCTTCAAAAAGCTTTTGCAGAAGGCAGTGGTCTAATGCTTTGGAGTATGTTACTTGACAAGGAGTTGAAAAATCTAGAGTGCTATTCCAGTCTCTGCATAAATCACTGCTCTGTATTATAGCATGTAGTGAAAGTGTCTCCATAATTACTGTAGGCAGCCATTACAACTCCTTTTCTGTTGTTGGGATGGTACTTCTACACTGTAATTCTTGGCCAAAATACAGAATATTCCTAGTGAAGATTCTTAGGCCATGTTTCATTTTCTATTTTGCTCATTGTCTTTACAATAGGGTGTTTTATGACCCAGTTTCCCAACAAACGTATTGTGTGGTATTGTAACATTTCTCCCTACAATAGGTCTTTGGAGAGCCAAAGATGGTTCTGAGCATAGCTGAAGTCTTCAGACATTTTGTAAAGTAGATCATTCAGTAGATCAAGTCCTCCCCAAAGATCTTTGTGCCCTCGGTAGCTTGGGCTRTTGCTCCCTTCTGCCAGGGTCAGTGGCAACCTTTAAACACTATTTTTTTCTTGGGTTGCTCAACACAGTGCRTCTTTACCACATCCAGCTCTGTGCACAGAAGCTGTGGATTCACACATACGTATTGTGGCTGACCTTTGGATAGCTGTATGTGCAGAGAATTCAATGTGAAAGTGTAAATATTAAGAATTTTAAAAGCAGCAGCTTTCTGCATTTATTCCTTATGAGAACATTATTATTCTGACCTTTGAAATTAACCTTTTTTTTCCACTTTACCTTAATCTTGCCCAAAGAATACCAATACGGATATTTTTAACACAGTGAAGGGATCCACCTAGGAAATACTGTTGAGCAACAGCTACTAAGCACTACTTTGCTATGTAGAAAACCCCCCAGATTTTGTGTCATTGTTGTTAAATGTTTCAGGAATAAAGGTGTTAACTTTGCAAGCTTTTTACATACATATATAGTATTATGTGTGTGTGTATATATATATATATATATATATATATATATATATATATATATATAAATTACCCACTAATAAATAGCCATTTGTTTATTATTTTGCTATCAGGAAAGCAGGTTTTTCCAGTTTAAGGAGTGTCTCTGTAGCTGGGTTTAGGATTGTTTTGTTTGTTTTTCATTTCTTATTTTTTTTGCAGGAGTTTCCATATTCCCTTTATAGGCTCTCTCCAGCCAAGTTTTCTATGGGCCTTTTACCAATTGCTGTTGGGGAAAGAGAAGTCTTTGTATTGTCCTCTATGTTCTGTGATGCAACTAGGTCATTAAACCAACCAGCTTCTGCTGTCTGTCACATTTAAAAGATGATCAGAAGTAAAAAAATCCCAACCAAGTGAATTCTCTCCCCGTTCTCTCACACATTGCAAAAATTTTAATGAAAATACACCAAACCATAGATGAAAGCCCTCCAGTTTTAGGTACTAAGAGTACCCAGTGTTCATTCTGTTATTTGACTGTATGGGTACCCAAAAACATGGATTATGGTAAATTGAGTTTTACTGAACGAAATTTGTGTTGTTAATGAAGGACTGTTCCTGAGAAAAGAAACCTTGTGGCTGATATCACCCCCTGCACCCTTTTACATCATGAATTTGTCCTACTGATAAGTAGTGCAGCTTCCTGAAAATAAGGTAACTGTGGTTGAGACTTGAGACTATTGGCTCCTAAAGCAATTCCTTAAAGGCTGCCAGCAATTGAGAGAATGCTAAAAAATCAAGATCTCTAAAAGTTTGTCGTGCTTCTCTGACAATCTTTTGCTATTTTTATGCAAGTTTAGGGATTCAGAATTACAAAGTTCAGAATGTGATCTGGAGGAGCTTGTGTCATCCCYATGCCCCAGCAATGGAAATGAACCTGTGGGACAGAGTTCTGTCAGCGCTCCATATCTCACTTCCTTTTCTGTCTCAAAGCTTCCTTACCTGAATAGCAAATACAAAGCCAGAGTTGAGAAATACAGCCATTTCCCAGAAGAATGATATTTAATATTTCAAACAGGATGTATTCTGCCAGACCTTTGTGATAATTGCTTTGCCAGTTGTATCATTCACGTTTTTGGCTGACTGAGCAAGAGCTGACGGCTGTTCCATGCATCTCATGTGAATTCAGTGCAGGGATGACTGGAGAGACAATGCAAATACTTTCTGCAGTTCTAAATAGTCTCTCTTTTCAGATTCCCAAACTTTTACTTGGCTGAGACCCCTTGCCCTAAATATATGTTTGGATATTTTTTTTTCCCTTAACATAATCATGTGGAAAAGTCTGTAATTAGATGAAACCTTATTTAGTGCAATTTCTAGAAAAACTATAGTGTGATGTATCCTTATAGTAAATGCCATAAGTACTTCTCTTGAGTTCATTCCTGACTTTCTGTGCTGCAATACTCTTTTTGATAAGCTTCAAGAAACTAGTTTCGATATTAGCATTGCATATTAGTACGAAGAATACCACTTAAACAGAGGCTGCTGGAATGGAAGTTCTGTTCACTTGGAAAGATCAAGTTAAATTATTTAATTTCTGAAGATGTGGATAAAAATGAAATGCAGAGCTTTCCTGTGAAAATAATTTGAAAGAAAATTTTCTTGGAATCAGCAGTATTTTCAAGGGAAATGGTTTAAACTCATTCCATTATAATGAATATGTAATCCAACATATGAACATCTATTTCCAGAAAAATTTAATTTCAACATATAATGTGTATGTAATTTTTTCACCTGTTAAGTATTTTAATGATATGTTTGCGGTTGCAAATGTAATCCATCAGTTGTGGGGTTTCTTACTATTGTCTATTTTCAAATCCATTTTCTATTTTTTAATCTGTTTTCTTTGTTATTTGTGTAGGTTTTTGCCCTTCTTTTTCTTATCAGCATTTTAGTCAATGTTGATGCTGATGGTCTTTTGGGGGGGGGCGGATATAAGAATGGTAAGCGTACTTAGCTCCAGTAATGTTTACAATTAACTATTCTGCAGTTGTGATTTTGGAATATTTGTCAGTTTTATACATATTTTTCTATCCAGTAGCCAGTAGCTACAGGCATCAGATAGCTSTTCATAAAAAGAAAATTATCCTCTCTGTGACTCAGGAAATACCTTCAAAAGCAAATACTGCATTTTTAAGTCCTAGTAATTTTAAATGTTCTTTATTCTGTACTTCCAAAAACATTGTGGCATTTTAAAAACATACCTACAGGTGGGATAAGTAATTATGTGTTTTATTACCTGTTGCACAGATCCTTTTTTTCCTTATTTTTTTCTCCCCATCCTCCCCTTATGCTAAGATTGACAAAGGTTAACATTATCTGCTTTTAGTCTCCTGATCTTTATGAATAATACGGCATTCATTTTCTACTATTTATGTGCTGCTTTTTATCCTCAGTGGAAATTACTTTGAATCAACATATGAAAAGCATGCTAATTTATAAAATTTGCATATCTGTCCTAATTTTACAGATGTGGTAAACCAAAGGGATGGCATAATTAATAAGATTGAGCTCTGCAATGAAGTCAGAAATGGTAGTATGGCAGRCATCATGTGACCTAGGTAGGGTTTGGGCCACAGTGGACATAGAGAAAAGCTCTAGGTCCTTTCTGAGTGATCAATGTATCATCTGCAAGCAAGGGCCCTCTGTGCAACAGCTGTACAAAATTCATCATGAGAAAATGCCAAAATAATATTTGCCCAACAGTTACTACAGAGATCCTGGAAAAAGAAATTGGTATCTTGTCCTTTCCATATAGTGTCAGTGTGTGTACACAAGTATTTTTATAGTTTATATATTATTAAGTATGCAATACGTGTAATTTCATATATATAYACACACATAAAAATAAAACCCACAGACATTTTAGGAGCAGAGTTCCTTGAATGCAAATCCTTAGTTAATTTGTGGTTGTCTTCGTTCTAGGGTTCAGCAAACTCCTGCTTTGATGGCATCTTTCTGCTCCTTTGTGGGTAGAATGAGATGGTGGAATGACTGTGGAAAAAGAGTACACTGTGGAGATAATGGTTGGGAGGGGTCAGTGATCTCTGGGGAGGATCTCATATAGTTGCTGAATCACTAAGGCTTTTTTATTTATTTATTTTAAAAGATAAAGCCTATCTAGAAGCAAAAAACCCTTGCATTAGTACATTTGGAAATGCAGAACCCTTTGCAGGGTGTGAGGCCAAACACAACTCTTGGAGGCTGATGTACAGTGCCCTGAATTGTCGTGCCTGTGGTTGGCAGTTTTGGRAAGCTCTCTGGTGAGGTGTTTGAACGCTGGCCAGCGTCTGTGATCCTGCAGGGTGTGATGCCGCCAGGTGCTGGGCACGGGAGTGTATGCTCCACTTCAGACTTTACATAGTCTAATTGCACTGAAGCCCTTCAGTTTGTTACAACAGCTTTGTCTAGAAAGAGGGCGTAATTAATGAATGTAAGCCTTCCAAGGCCAGCTCTCCTGTGCTGATACTCGTAACTGCTACAGTTAAATGCTGTTCTGTATTTGCATATAGAATGCTTTCCACTAAGAGAACTGTGCTTGCTGTACATGTACTATGCATTCTAACTCACTAATACATGTATTAGCAGGGTATATGCATTTGAGGGCCAGGCTGCCATTCAGAAGAGCCTCAGCAGGCTACAGTAATGGGTTGAATAAAATCTCATCAGTTTCAGAAGTAAGAAATGTCAAGTCCTATATCTGGAGCAGACTCATCCCAGCTATCGGGACACGCAGGGGACCAAATGACTGGGAAGCTGCTGTGCTTGAGAAAGACCCAAGGCTTCTGGTGGACAGTCAGCAGGACGTCACTGTATCTCTGCAGTCTGAGAACGTTCTGATCCAGAAAAAGACAGYGACAAACTGGTGCAGGCCCAGCAGGGGCCACCATGACAGCCAGAGGCTGGAGGTTATGCCCTGTGAGGAGTGGTCAACCGAGTGGGGCTTGTTCAACCCAGAGATGAAACTGCTGCCGAGAGGACTTCACAGCAGCCTTCCAATATGTGGAGATGCGGGGGGGGGGGGGGGGGGGGAGATGTCTGAAAAGACAGTGGTCATAAATTTAAAAAGGAAAGCTTCTAACTGATAAAAACAATGTATTTTTCAATCTTGAGAACTGAACAATGCTGAGGAAGTTACCCAGAAAAGCTTTCAAGTGTCATTCTTATCAGTTTTCAGACTTTGACTGGTCAAGAGCCTGAGCAATCTGGACAGGCTTCAGAGCCCACCCTGCTTTGAAGCAGGACTACAGACCTCACAAATGGGTTTTATGATGATGAATTCTACTTTTGAGAGAAACTGAGACACAGCGTTTGTAACTTGCTTGAGATGACATCCCATCTGTGGCTGAACTGGGAATAGAGTTATTAAATTCCGAGGCTCAGTGGTGCATATGTGCATGCTAATGAGATCTCTTGGGTGAAAGAGCCAACATCACTTGGGAAAATAGCCTTGAGAGAAATCTAGGTTAAATTCACATAGCGTTCCATCATATTAATGTCTGAAATTCAGACAGTCGTAGTAAAAAAGAGACATTTCAGATATAAGAAGTGAGCAGGGTAAGGAAGAAACGGGAACTGGAACAATCAAGGTCAAAGAGATAATTTAGTATTGATCCGTTTTAAGTGGAATAGGAACCTTCTAAGTTCCTGTTTTCAAATACTGATCTAATTCAGGATAAAGATGAGAGAAATACTGCATTAAAGTTATAGATTGATTTAATGTAGCCTTTGTAAGTATGGTAGAATATGTATGTCAAAGAATGCAGATGGGTAAAGGGCTTATTTTGGCAATATTTAAAAATGAAGCATTTTCCAAAATTTTACAGTTTAATGAAATACTGTGTTTGGTATGCTGTAACTGTAAAGTATGTGGTGATTTTGTTTTCTGACCACAAAACTCATTCTGAAGTATATCCCAAATGACCTCTTAGATTTGAGGGATTTTGTTTAAAAAAATAAAAATCCTTCTTGCCAGATACCTGTGCAGGCTTTCTACCTCCATGTTTTGGTCTATGACTTGCAAACTTGCACCAGAACACTTCTCTTTTCTTTAAATATGTGAGAAAACTAAATATGGAAAGCAGAACAAATTTCCATCATTCTRATTTATGAAAATGCATAGATAAATTCAGCAACATTAATATATTTTATAAATAAATCTGATTTCCACCACAAGCATCCAGRCATTTAGAGACAAGACATTTTCCAAATTTTACAGGTTTTGTTGAAGTTTTCATGTTGGGAAGTGGGGAGAAGGCACAAGAATCATAAAACTCCAAAGCAAAGGAAATAAAGGATACATGGCACTTTGTTCTTTGTCGAGCACAGACCCAGCACTCTTGGAAGTTTGGAGTTTTTACTTTAATGAAACAAGTGGTTAGAGTTATGTATTAATCTTCACCCTTTATAATATTAGTTTTACTTTAAAAATGTAGATGTGTATCTGAATGGCTGGCATTGGAGGTATGTGGGCCAATTCCCCTGCAGCTGGTTGCCTGGGACCATCTCCAGTCAGCTTCTGAATATTGCCAAGGATGGGAGACTCTATAAACTCCCTGGGCAAGCTGTGCCAATGTTTGGGGTCATAAAGTAAAGTAAGTGTTTTGTCATATTCGGTAGGAGTAGAAGGTGGCATTAAGATCCTGTAGTGCTAATCTCTGTACAGAAAAAAGCCCAGGAGGGCAGTCCTTGTCCTGAGTGTTTACGTRAAAATGCAGGCCAAGAGGCACAGGAGTGCTGTGCTGGTTGATGTGGCAGACCAAAGTACAGAGCAGTTCCATGGCTGTAGCCCTGCTCCTCTCCACCAGAGCTTGGTGGTGAATGATTTATCTTGGGGCAGCAATGAAGGGCAGAAATGGAAATAAAGTGTGCCCAGTTACTCTGCATGTGGCAGATACCAGAGAACTCTGCTTTGGGATGGGGAAAGATATAGGGGGCATAGACGTAGGATCAGTGGTCAGAGAAGGAAGTTGGTAGATCTTGGAACTGGACAAAGAAGAGGAGTGATCTGGGGAACACAGTTGGAAGGAAGGAATCAAATACAGTGTGTGGTTAGTTGTACACTTGCTGTAGACAGCCTGGGATGAGGATATAGCTAAAAGTGCATGTGCACCACCTGAAGAACAGTCTTTGCCTGGTCTACAAATACAACTTTCAGGCCTTTTAAGTAGCCTTTCAATCATCACTTTCTAGTCCATGTAAGACCAAAGCTAACAATGACTAATCTTAATGCTACTCCAAAATTTAACCAAAGCAGCAATTTGAATAATTACAGGCTTTTTCCTTCTTTACCCATCCTTGTTAATTGTTGATTGCGATCAGGTTWTGCAGTCTCTTATATCAGAAATGAAGGCAGCATTTAGGTAAATCAGGATTACTCATGTTGGTTAGGAGTTGCTGGATTACTCTTCAGGACTTGCTTTTGTTGTCCACCACGCAGTTGCAGGTGAACTGCTGATTCATGTCCTTAACATTCACTTTACAGTTGTAATTTTCCTTTACTTCCTGCAGAAAATTCAAACTCTTCACGTTCCAACATGTTTCTCCCTAAGCTTTACTTCCTGCTCCCTACTATTGCCTATTTTCTGGTTTTTGTTCTCTCTTTACCTCTATCTTTCCCAATAACATGCAGCTGCAGCTATCTGTCTACCCACCCGCACTCATTCGTCTTTTAAGATAATCTTGAGCTGGCTGCTTATATTAATGTTTTTGTTCTGTTATAGTTACAATGTTTGAACAACGAAATGAGTCATTTGACCRACACCTCATGTTTTAATAAAACTCCCCCATTATTTTGTGAAAGGTAGCATTCAGCTAATTAAAATGACCTTGGACTTTGAACTTGTAAAGCTCTTGGAATGTAGTTCGTTCTTACTTCTGGATTTCCTAATGTTGTATAAAAGATTTTATATTTACAATACTATTTCAAAGACCATATACAGATAGGAGAAATACAARAAGTGGTTAATAGTACCAACAGCCTAATAGATAATTCTAATTGATTAGTCTCCTTGGTTATTCAGGCTACATGACTACAGTGAACAGCAGCAAAACTAAGGTCTTGTTTTCATGCTGTTCTTTAGGCATAGAGCCTTTGGCCAGATGGACAAATCCCTGTCCATTGTGATAGAAGAACTGGCAGTGCTGCACTAAGGGTTGCAATGTTGAGATATCAACTGCACATAAACAGCCATAGCTTGTTTTCCAGACAAGCAAGAAATCTCTGAAGCATCTATTGTATATAGAATGTTTTTTTCCAACTAGGAAGTTAAAAGATCATTGTACTTAAAACCTAAATTTAATTTTATTAGTAAGCATAAAATTGCTGTTTTAGAGGCAGATCAGTATGATGGCCTTCCAGATTCGCAGCATCTGCCAAGTGAAGAGTCTTGCAGAAGCCTGCCTTAATTTCCCATCTGTAACAAGTAATAAATAGAATACCAGTCTTGGAGAAGTCTTCAGGCAAGAATACCATCGAAGGAATGCAGAGCTCTTTCTAAAATAAGTTCATTTAAAATTGACTGTCTTTGTGGGGATTTTCTACAGATGTCTGATTTACAAGTCAGAGCAGGCAAGCCTGACCAACAGAATTCAGTTTATACAGCCTTTGGTCAGTATTTTATTTCAAGACGTTTTAGCCTCTCTCATTAAAAAACACTTCTAGGGAGTCATCATTAACTTCCCTTCTTCCCGTTCCACTAATTAAAGCTGCAGTTGGTCAATATTTGCCTTCAGTAAGCTCAGTCTGCCCCACTGTGTTCTGTCCATCCATGTGAGCTAAGTRGCACGCAGAGGACCTTGGAGGAAAATTGTACTTAACAGCTTCCAGCCAGTTCTACCCATATTAACTGTAAACTTTTATAGTTGTGTTTGTGTATACATATTAGATGTTATTCTCACATGCATAATTATGGACGTTTTGYGTATTATACTGCAGACATCTTTAGTAATATTTGTAATACTTGTAAATGTTCTACATCTGTTTCTCTGTGGATCAAAGACTGTTCATTCTGAAAGACATTTTCCCATCCCAAAATTATTTTAATTGCTGTTGTATCTATTTTTAAATTTGGGACATTATCTTTTGCATAGTTGTCCAACAGCCTGCATTTTTTCTGGACTTCTCACAGATATGATGTTGTCCATCATATCTGATGTTTAGATAGATGTGTCCTTAATTTCTGCTAAGGAACAAGGCCTGATAATTTTCTCACTTATTTTAGTATGAACTAGACATATGCCTTGTAAGTTTATAGACTGTTTTATTTTTATGATGTTAAAGCAATTATATTCTACGATGTACAAAAAGCCACAAGGGGAAAATCTAAATAATTACCAAGTCTAATTATATGCATTTGTGGCTCATTGTTGGAACTTCTTAGAATACATTTGTGATATTACCCCAAACATGAATTTGGCAGTTCTAAAATTCAGCATTTATTTAGAGGAAAAAAAAAAAGCAGCATTAAAATTGAGCAGAAAGGAGCAAGAGAATATATGGCCATTAGCCTTTATTAACTGCTAATGTTTGCAGGTTTTAGGGGTTATTAACTTTTTTTTTAATCTACTGCAAAACAGTTAATGCTATTTGTCATAAAGATATTCTTGTGAAGATCTCTGCATGGCTGAGAGGTGTTCTGGTAAACAGTTTGTGGTATCGTGCGCCCATCTCAGAAGTGTTTCATGGTTTTAGTAAGAAGACAGAAGATCTACATTTGCTGGTGTGGTCACTGATGAAGGGACCTGTACTGAAAACTGCAGTCATCTTGTCACTTCTTTGTGAGAAGACTTTAGATTTGAATCTTGCTAGTCTCAAATAATTGAGAATTTAATACTTGTTTTCTGTCAGAAAGGAAAATTGTTACTGCGGTGTTTGAAGCTATTCAGGTTGGGAAGTTCTGAACCGTTGAATTTCAACGCTGTAGGATTTAGTGTACAAGTGGCAGAGATGCTTCTGTTTCATGTCTTATCCATGGGAAATAGGCTAATCAAATGTTTTCCAATTAGAACAATCAGCTCATCAAGGGAAACAAGCCAGTTTTGGGCTTACATCCAGTTCCTCCTAAGGCATTTCGCATCAGAGATGAGTTTTGTGGCATCATCTTAAGGCTGAGGATTCACAAGGGAGTTGAAAATACATGGGGCAGGGATGAAGCAGAAGGGGTGAAAGAAAGCGATCAGGGTAGTAATGATTAATTATTACTGTTCACAGAAGTAGAGAGGTGTTTTTTTACAGGTCAGTCTTCACCTCAAGTACATGATGCTTTCTTTGTGAGATACCTCTGGCAGTGGAAAACTGGCCTAGAGAAAAATTAGTCATTGAGGCTGCAGTCTCATGTTGTGCTCTGGCTTCAGAAGCCATCACTGCTGCCTCGGAACAAAGTGCGGTTGTAACCATACGGGGAGAAGCGCTAATTCAGCACTGTCCCTCTTAGTGGGGATCTGCTTTCACTTAATGGGGCTTTTTTTTCAGAACATGAGTCACCTGGAAGGAAGGTGAGCATCCATTGCATTTTCTTCTCTTGCTGTGCAGAGGGTCAGATTTATATAGCAAGGGACAAACTATTCTTTTTGGGTCAATACAGCCCAAACTAAGCTGTCATGGCAACAATACAAAAGCTTGGAGAGCTAAGCCACAGGCCAGCTACAAAAATGAGTATAATTATCTTCAGTAAGTTATTTATATTTTAATTCAAGCTGGTTTTAAACTGCCTATACTGAGATGTTGTGCTTTCATGCATTCGCCTAATCAAGAGCCTAAACTGGGCTTGAACTCTTGCTCTAAATTTGGTGGGCTGTTTTTGGTAGGCTGGGGACTAATCCGTGCAATAGTTAACTACAAATACAGAATAGCTTAACATTCCACTACCAAGGACACCTTCAGACACAATAATGATAGCCTTTAGCTGGTGGTAAAGGATAAAAGAGTTGTATTAAACCTGTTGTTTACATCTGTCATCTCATATATCAAAGCAAAATTATTTAGGGTGGAGTACTAATAAACTTGTCCTTCAGGTTTCTCCTGGCATGTTAAAAATGTAAAAGTTACTTTCTTTTTCTCTGATTATTTTTGTGGCCTATGGAAAATTGATCTGACATGAACCCCATTTCCAGGGAGGTGAGCATACTGTGTATGCCTTCCGCACCTTTCCCAGGTGCATGTTTTCTTAGTCTTTCTGAATTTATGCAATAATGAAAACAAATGGAAGAGGCAGTTATTCTACTAACGGATAATTCTGTCTGAAGTTAAAAAAGTACGGGGGATAAAAGCAGCACTGGGAAGGAATAAAGACACTCTTTATATTCTCTAGGGAATATTTTGATACTGTATCCAGGAGGCAGTTTGATATCCCTTTTCCCCGATGTTAACTTTAAATGGTTTAAATGACAGCTATTATATAAAGTTTCAATTGTGTGTCCTGTATGCTTTGAAATATCTGGGGAGATAGTTACCTAATGATAAAACATATCAACATAAAATCCTTGGTTTACCTGGTTTAGATGTATAATTGAGATGATTTATAGGAGAATCCACAGTGACTCTCAACCTGACCTGAGTGTTAATTAGATTAACATGGGTATTATGTCCTATTCTCAATCTTTGCAAAGAGCCAGGTTAAAAATCAGGCAGCTAGTAATCCTGCAATTTTTTACACTGAATTCCTTAAGTAATTGGTACTGCAAAGGTGTTTAAATGTTGTTTATTTTCTTCACATTCTGCCTTTTCAGTCCACAGCAAATGTTTTTTTGCTGATCTCACTTTGCCTTGTAATGTATCCCAGAAATGTTGGTTTGAAGGGAGCCTCTGGAAGTCATCTGCTGCAGCCTCCCTTGAGAAACAGAATGGTTGCCAAAGCAAGATTAGTCATGGCTTTCTCTAGTAGAGTCTTGAAACCTCCAAAGATGGATTTTTCACAGTCTGGATTACTGTGGTATTTAGCAAGGTAAAGTAAAATAAAATGTGTGAAATGTCTTCAGTTTGACTCTAAATATTTCTGAATCAGATTTTGGCAGCTGTTGCCTGGCAAAGAAGCTGCATTGCCACTTCTGTATGAAAGATAATTGCAGTGTACGGTAAAGGTGGGTTTCACATCACTAAATTTTAGCTGCATATGAAACGTGTACCTAACTTTTATTAACCAAGGAATTTCCCTCTATAATCAGTAAAAAGAACTAAGTCCCTCCAAAATTCTACTTAACCCTCTGGGATGGCTGAGTCATTTGCAGGAAGTGCCACTTTCTCCCATCATTTACAGGGAGGTTTCTTATTCCATCTGGTGTCAGACTTGCTTAGATGGCTTCAGCTAGATAAGGGGAATTCCTTCCCAACTGGCCCAAGGCAGCTGGGGACTATACCCACAACTTTGTTCAAGTGGGGTATCATCTTAATTAGCAAATACAGCAGAAAGATCCAACGCTTCAGGCAGGACATGGGCCAGCAACTTTACCTGTCAAAACCTTCTCAAGCGCTCCCATCATGCTCTTCCCAATTTTCTGATGTGGTGTCTCCTGTTCATTTGGTCACAATGATTTTGCCCTGGTTCTCATTCTGTGTTATTATTTTGTGGTTGCAAAAGGGTAATGAATTTCTTTGTATTTATTTGAATTCAGATGTTTTCCCAGGATTACCCTGGCTTGAACAGGGTAGCTGTATTTTTTTATTTTTGGTAACTTTCTTCTTTTCGCTTTGGATATGGGTTATGCAAACACTTGGGGGAGGAAAGAGCATTGTAATGTGGCTGATAGAGGAAAGATTTTGTAAGCACCAGTTTATTGCTTAGGATGCCTTTCGGGACTGCGTGGWTATGCAAACTAGTGCCCTAAAGGGGAAACATCCTGTCATTCCTTTACTATTACATGAACAGCAGATAGAAGCATGGCAAATGCTGTCTTAGAGCAGAAAGCTTCCCTAACAACCTACAAAGCATCTTTTTTTCATTCCCTCTCTTGCTATTCTGCCAGCCAAGTTATGGTAAAGGCTGTTTCATTCTGGAAACAACATAGGAAAGGTTATATTTTGCTGTTCTTACTACCTTTGGTCTTTTGTCGGTTCTTCAGGTTCACTTATGTTGCATATACCAAGGTAAAAAAGAATCTGACCTTTCCAAGTTGGCTTCCTCGCTCTGCTGTTGTTGCATGGAGGTTGCCTGAGAAGGGATATTTTTCTATCTGCAGCCTGTGAAGTGGCTCATTGTGTATTATTAGGTATCTCAGGAGATTTTGTTACATTTTTCTCTTAAGTCTGCTGATTTAGTCAGTGATGATAGCATTAAAAGTTACTGATAGTATAMATTTTACTAAACCTTAACTTGAATAGACTTGTTTTCAATTTTACCAAAGTAAAATTTTCTGAACAGTTATGCTAAAGTGCATACAGCCTTTTCTGGTGGATGCAATGTTTGTACTTACTGGGCCTGAAGTTTTCTGCTGTCTTACCTGCCTTGGGAGCAGTGTGTTGAAGGTCCCTCTCTGATGCCTTGCAGGACCCTGTGGATGCGGTGCCTGTTGGACAGAGAAGGGCCTGGTGCTGGTGCATGTGCTTTGGATTGGCCTTTATGCTGGCTGGTGTGTTCCTGGGTGGTGCCTATCTGTACAAATATTTTGCATTCCAGGTAAGTCACATACTTGTTATGAGAGAGCTGATTTTCTCTGTGGGAAGAAGAGCAACAGACTCCTCTTTTGTGTTACATTTAGAAGTGGACCAACAGGCTAAAGCAAAGATCGTAAACTATTTTTTTCTTTTCGAAMCTTCAGCTCTTCTAAATGCCAGAGTATGGCCTTCTCTGAAGTTACCTATCAGCAGAGGAGGGTGGAAGTGAAGCTGACAAATAGCAGGGAGCAATCCTTTTGAAAATGTCACTTTGCAGAGAAAACATTGTATCTAAACGGACTTGGGTTTAGAAACCCCAGTGGTGTCCCAGATTTTCATCTGCTCTGTATTCTCTTCTGCAGTGCCAAATACTGGAAGTGGATTAAGCCCTTGAAAGCCTCCTTGTTTGATCCCAGGTTTCTTAAGGCATGTGGTTCTGCTAATGTGCAGGAAAGGGAGTGCTTTCAAAGCAACATGGTGACTCTCCTCTTCCCTATCCTCCACCTATGGATAAGAACATAGTCCCTGCAGGGGACTTGGAAAAAGCAGTCAGTGTGGTTTAAACATGCTCTGTCAAGTCTAATCCACACTGACAAGATTAGACCTCTAACAAAATGTATTTTCAGTCTTTAACAAATGGCACTCCTGCAAGAGGAGCTCTGTGAAGGCAGCAGTGCCAGGGAAGTGGAGCATTTACCTGAAACATGGGAGATCTGAGCTCTGTATTGTCTCCCTTGGGGGCAGTTGTCACTGGGCAGTGCTGGATGTGCTGGACTGTTGCCCAGGTGGTGCAAGCACACCCTCGTGGCTTCAGAAACTGCTGGGCTTGCAAGATCACAGAGCCAGAAAGGGAGAGGATAAGCAAAACATGAATCTCTCTTCCCCCATTGCTTAGTGCACCTAATTATAAGGTAAAAATTCACGTTCTTGTCCTTGATAGCAGGATTGTTGCTTTTCCTCCATTTTACTAGCTGTTAATGTGGGAAAGCCAAGTGATTAAACTTGAGAAATTCTAGCTGAACTTGCAGTTTGTAGTCTCTTTGGCTATCACTTTAACCAAATTTACAGTGGAGCAGTAGTGTTGCAAAYGATGATGCTTAAACAGCACAGCTTATCCCGGTGGATTAACGAGCTGAGGAGCTGAAGGCTGGCTGCATTTCTAATGCTCATTTCACCCCTGCTCAGCACTGGGTGTTACACCTTTCATCTGCCAGTGAGTGCCATTTAATTCAGACCTGTGCTGCTCGTATATGAGTCAGATCTAYATTAAAGGTAACATGCAGAAATTGAGCTAACATTGCACTGAAGACACGTTTTCAAAAACTTCAAATTGATGTCATGTGCATATGCATAAGTTGCATATTTCTAAAACTATTTGGCCTGTAAATTAGATATATGACTTCCTCTGACTTACAGCTGTATTTTACGCTTCACTTAGGTAGCCTGCCATGTGCCATCTCTTAAAACGATTTAAAAATTATTTTAGAAACTGACTTTCCAGACCCTTGAGGTCTTGTAAAACTAAGCAACTTCACAGAATTTGAATATGAAATTCTTGAAATTGTCTAGTCCAACCCTCTGCTGCAAGCAGAACCAAATTTAGAGTTAGACTTGCTTCTTAAAGTTAATTTGGATGACCAGTTCCAATGTTTTTAATTGTAATTTTGACTACAGTTGGATCATGATTTAATAATAATATGCATACATATAGATGTGGGAACTTCATTGTCTTTCTAAAAATACGTGTAAGACTAGATTTTAACTTGCTTATGGGATCCTGTTTTCCTTGAATTCAAGGGAAGAACTATCTCTGGGTTGAGTATAATCGAGGTTTTAGCCATAGTCCTGTTGTAGATAGCAACTGGCTCCTACTTCGGTGTATAACCAAATTAAAGGAAATAAAAATCATTTAGTCTGACAAGTTTTTCTTTTCTTCGGTGCTCTGGGAATATTACTTTTAAATTTCTAAGTTACTGATCTTTTTGTTGCTGGGTTGTTTACTATTTTTAGCAGGGTGGCGTGTATTTCTGTGGAATAAAGTACATTGAAGATGGCTTACGTTTACCTGAGCCTGGGGCAGAGGCTCAGAGTGCTCGCTACCACACAATTGAGCAAAATATTCAGATCTTGGAGGAGGAAGATGTTGAATTTATCAGTGTGCCAGTCCCTGAGTTTGCTGATAGCGATCCTGCTGATATCGTCCATGACTTCCACCGGGTAAGAAATATGTCTGAAGAAGTTGAAAGCATTAAAGACTTGAAAAATGTTTCCCCTCAGTCATCCTGATAAATATACTTCTTATTTATTATGGTAGGGGAAGGCAGAGGGGTGGAGAAGGCAGCAGAAGTGTTTTGATCAGCAGCAGGCTGCAGGCAGTTATTAACCAGGCATAAAGTACAGCATGATACAGTCATCATCGGGTAGTGTGTTAACCACCATTTGCAAATCCAGTTCTGTTTTTAGAAAGGGAAAAATCATAGACCTATTTCTTTTCCATAGTATGAGGAACTTAAGAAACTACTGTTCCTGCTCTGCTGAGTCCACTGGGCCAGAATTTGACCAACTGCTGAGGTGCCAAGGGAATTTTGGAAAGGGCTGTCATAGTTTTGACATCAGCTCGGAGGGGCTGATTGCATCTGAAGTCACTAGGTGTGTTTGAGCACCCCCAGAGGTGCTCTCCTAGCATGGCTCAAAACCCCAAAGCAGCAGTAGAAATAAAAGGACAGTGGAAGAGAGCCCATTTTCCAGATACTGTAGGAAGGCTAGTCAAAGTTTAATTTCCTTGTGCACAGCAGGCTACTGTGATTCCTAGAGGCACTGAACTAAGGTTTCAAAATACTTTTAGCTGTGTCTTTCTTTTTTGGGGAAATAACCTTGATTGATAGGAATCATGGTAATAAATTTCTGTTGAGGCAGTTGACAGGCCTACAGCTCTCAGTATTAAGAGCAGCTGTGAAACAATTAGAAGCCTTACTTTTCTCTGTCAGCATGGTTGGAGCTGTCTGATGGCATTGAAATGTTGTACAGCTGGTTTTCAGGAAGCTAAATCTCTGTGAACATTTGAAGACTTCGCTGAGCAGCTTTTTTTAAGCAAGGCTGAAAAAGAATAGGGAAGTGTCCTATTTTTTTATGCAAACTTTAGAATTTAAAGTGCTATCAGWTATTCATAGCCAGATTCGGAGGAAAACATTGCTTGTTCAAGCTACGTAATTTAAATAATATTTTAGAATATATTTAGGGAGTTTCTGTTACGAGTCAGAATGAAGACTCTAAAGAGGGGGAAAAACTAGCAAATGAATAAAAAAAATCTAAGAAGCAAGTAAGAGCAATATAATACTATAAATTTACTTTTTAATTTAATAAGCTAAAGGCTTTGCTCTAAAGGTCGTTGCAGGGGTCATTTGCCATAGGTACAGTGCTTCGTCCATGTAATGAGTTTAGCAGCTGCACTGATGATTGCTATCCTGGCATTATTTTGACTGCTGGGCTCCTGGTGCTCAGCATTTTACATACATCCACAGCCTCAGAGCTTTCAGCAGCTAGAGATAATGTCTGCTTTAGCAAGAACAGGTGCAGTAAAACACAGCTCAGTGAACAGAGCTACAGGATTCATCAGGATAATTCCCTGAACTTTTTATCAAAYAGTGGCAAATATTGTAGTTCAGGTACTGTATAAAGATAATAATTAAACTATGAATAATCATTACCCTTGCAAGTCAGTAAGTATTTTTGAAAGTAAAACTACTTTTGTTGCATTATCTGTAGCAATATCTTTTTCCTTCTATGTTTTGTTCTTACAGTAGCATTTCTCTCTTTAGTACGTAACAAAATACAAAAGCATGAAGATTAGAGACAGGTTTTTGCCCTGTTGCTTCAAAATGCAGGCACTGGGCATGAATGAACACTGTACTTGTTTCCATAACAGCTCAGATACACCTTTGTGGTTTCCGTGCTAGAGTGCATTTGAGCTGCTTATCATTGCCTGCTGCCTTGCCCAAATCCCTGTCAAAGATATAAACTGTCATCAAGGCTGCCCTTTGTTTCTGCATTTACTTACCCTCAGACTGGAATTGGTTGGACAGACTTTCCAGAACAGAAGAATAATTTGAAGAACAGCACGAGACAATAGCGGTTCAGCAACATGTGTTTGTCAGTTTTCTGATGTTCTTGTTATTTTGATTAAAGTAAATGTTTTCTCAACAGAGACTCACTGCCTATCTTGACCTTAGCCTGGATAAATGCTATGTGATTCCTCTGAACACTTCAGTTGTTATGCCACCAAAAAATTTCCTGGAGCTGCTTATCAATATCAAGGTATGAATAAATCACAAGTAATTTGTTTTTATGGTGGGGAAAATGTAGAAGTTTTTCTCTTTTTTTCCTTCTGCAGAACTCTAATATTCACACAAGGCATATGATTGCTAGAGGTCTTTGCAAAGAGAAAAAAAAAAGGTCTATAACCTACTTAGTTAATGATCTACAGTCATGAAGGAATTATTAATTCAGAGGAAGGCAAAAAAAGTCTGATTTTATTCTTCAGTGCTGTAAATCTGGCTGACATAATCGTATAAATGTGGTGTAACTGGAGTATTTGATAGTAGTCTGAATGTTTTTAAATTTATAATCCATTGTGACTACAATTTCTGTGTGTGCACAGGGCTAAGACTGGTTAGTTGAGAGGCATAAAGTAGGTAAGGCAGGGAAATCCTTTTAACAGGGGCATTGTTTAAAGCACTGGTCCTTAGTGTTGGCCCCCATTTCAATCCAGTGGCTTGAGGGCGATGTACATGAAATGCGGTGGATGTGCTGTGCCTTTTACATGATGTATGCTTTTAATGCAGATTTAAATAGTATTTACCTTGGGTTCTGGCTTTCTGGTTTCTTCACAAAATAGCAGAACAGTCCAGGTGAGAAAGAGAACTGATGAGATGTGTCTAAGATCTGGGGAAAATGTTTTAATATTTTACTGAGCTTTTGTAACTTCAGAAACGCATCATCTTTGTAACTTTAGAAATGCATCATCTTCATGTTTGCATCTTTCAAAAAAGGCTTTGGAATTAGGATTACAGCAACCATTTTAGCATTTCTAAGTGGTTTATATATATAAATAAATTTCATGTCAAAAGTTACCACAAGTAAGTCCTCTGCTGCTTTTTTGCTTCCTATTTTGAGACTGGCTATTTAACCACACTTTCATTTTCTGTACACAAGGATGATGTGGTGTCTGTAAAATTCAGTGACTCCATTTTTTTTTTTACTTTATCTGTGTTGTTTTCTTTCCATGTTTAGATCACACAAATTCCACTGTTAAAATCTGTTAATTTCCTAGTTTGTCATTAGTACTGATTCAAATATGCTTGGTTTACGAGTAAGAGGATAACCAGGCATCACACATTTAACTGAAAATCTGTGCAAAAGCGAACTGTTTTGATCATTGTCCCCAACAGTGTGTGCCCTAATTTTATGAGACATCTGTTTAATTCTCATTGTATCAACAAAAAGCTGTGGGCATTTGATGTCACAGAAAATCAGGCTAAATGTTTGTAACTGAAATTTGGAAAACTATGGTGCAGATAACAAAATGAGTAAATACTGTCCTGCAGTCACACTGGTTGCACCAGCAAAAAAAAAAAAAGTAAGAAATTGATGTGCTAGTTTTATTAAAATGAGCTCTGAACACATACAGAGGTCATTTTATGAAAATGGAGGTGCCCTGCTCTGTTTTGATCTTTGAGAAACACCATAATTTTAGCCTAAAGAACCACATTTCTATATACTGATGCAGTTTGCTTGAATGTGCAGATTCAAAAGGCCTCCTTTGTTTCTTTGGGAAGCAAAACTGAAACCCAGATATGTTTGCTCATCCACCTTGTTCCCACTGCTGAGCCAACTGGCTAATTTTAACTGTACACAGTGCACCGGATGTCTCAAAGATTATATTTGTGGCTATGCTGGATCCCAGTGCTGGATAATTGCTCCTGCAGCAGCTGGAGCTGGGAAGAGGAGATTTCTTCATTGAGCTTCCTTTTCTCCTGTCCCATCCAAGGAGGGCTGAGTAGGCTGAGTCCAGGGGTGGTCCAGAAGGTCCTGTGATTTGGAGAGCAATAGCCCAGGCATGTCCTTGGAGGTTGGCCCCAAGTCCTCAGTACTGCTGCCCACCCTGCCAGTGGCCTGCACTGCTGCTGGCACTCCCTCAGGGCTCTCTCTTGAGATCTGAGAGGCTGAGAGTTAAGATACAGTAATTTACAGAGATTTAATTACAAAATAATGAGCGGGATAATTTGGGAGAGCAATGTTTGCTAAGCTGTTTTTTAAAGAAAAAAAAAGGCTGTTGTTTTCCTTATAGCATGACTTGAAGAAGATATAGTTTATTCATTCATGCAAAATTGAAAGCGAATTTTATAGAGCCTTTTTTTACTGAGAAGAATAGCATTTAATCAGCTTCTCATCATGTCACTGGAGCTGAAAAGATGATATTGTTTTGCAGTGGAAATTTCAAGTTGTTTATTGCCCCTAAAAAACACCAATATTTCACAACAGAAGCTGAATTTATTTTCACAATAAGTGATCATTTTAGTTTTAGAAAGCAGGAAACACCCTCTACACTGCTATAAATTAGAAACATTCTAAACATGGTGTCTTGGTTTGAAAGACAGGTGTTTACCAATGAAGGTAGGGACCCCCCTTCCCTCCAAATTATTATAGCTTTGAAAAATCATGGGCTTTCAAGCAAGAATATGGGTAAAAGRCAATAACTGTTTTTACTAATATGTATAACAAGGTGAAACAAGTAACTATAACAATAGCAACAACCAGCCCAGTCCCAAACCCAGTGACAGCCTTACGGAGACACAGCCTCCCCTTTGGTGCAGTTACAGTTCCAGTCGGCAGGGGCGCTGTTGGCTCCCGGACRGGCAGGACGGGTGTGATKATTCCCCGGTGGCTGTATGGGGCGCTGTGGCGTGTGTCCCAGCTGGTTCAGATCTCCCGCGGCGCCAATGGTGGACACAGAACGGCAGGGAGAGATGGAGAAAAGTTCCTCTACAAACTCACAGCGGAAACGCYGATCTCAGTTCTCCTCTGGACTGCAAGAAACCCCAGGACAGCAAAAAGACGAGCAGAATCCGGTGGCTGTGAGATGGGGTGAAGCAGAGCTCACCCCTGAAGCTGGAATCGCAGGGGTCCCCGGCAAGGCACAGGGGAGAAGATCACAGTGCAGCAAAAAGGAACCAACGAGCAGAGATGCTGGGCTCTGCAGAAGAAGAGCAGGCGAGCTCTCCGCCGAGCAGCTAGCAGGTCGACCTCCTTCTCTCAGCAAAGCAGGGCAGGAAGTGAAGTTACCCCCCACCACACACACACACACCCCCTCCCAGTATTTAGCAAGATTGTTTAGGTGGGGCATAGGTCTCATTGTCTTCATTAATCACCCACCCATCAAAAGAATGTGACCTGGCAATMARTGTATCCCAGCAATAAAATGGGAAAGAAAAATTCCCCAAGAAAGGAAACAAAAGGAGAAATCTTAACCCACAACACATGGTGTCTTAATATTTTTAAAAATAAATCATTTTTTAATAGTGATGGTATTAGAAAACTGGCTGGCAGCTAAGTCTCTGCATCTTCAGCTATGTACAGTGAGGTGGCACAGAGCTGGATTCCTCCATCATTTCACCTGTGGCAAAATAATACTAGAGGGACTGGAGAAGGCTTGGGAAGCCTTTGCATGTCATCAAGGCTCTCCCCGCTTTTTCAGTGTATTGCCTTGAAACACCTGATGTCCTACCATGGTTTTGTAATACCTTTCCATGTAAACAATTGTGGGAGTTGCCGTGATGACTTACGGGGATAGGTGATCTAGTTTTGGCCTTGGTTTGAGAGCAGTGACCCATGCTGTGAATAAGTTCAAGGCTTCCCAATCCCATGGACTGCTGCTGGACTATACTGCAGCTGGCCTGCTTCATCAGCACAAGTATGTCTTTGTAGATCATGCTTCTGCCAACTCCTGCTTGACAGTCATTCCCACTGTAGTCTGGTGAGCTGTTACTAATTAAGTGAAAACTTTGGTTGGTAAGTGCAGGACTGACCCATGACAGTGGGTACCCGTGGAAAAAAACCTCCTGATGTTACTGTAGGAGGAGAGCAGTGGATGTTAGCTTCAGTGGAAGTTCTGTGACCTTTTTGAATATAATCATTATATATTTCTGTACTGTTGTGTAGTTTGTGTAGAACAAAAGTCTGCGTATAATACATATTTTGAAATAATTTGAAGATATGTTGAAGAGAAACATGGCAAAGTGTTTCTTGTGTATTTAGAGCAGGAAGAGATGGCTTTTGACAGAGCTGTTGCATTTTTGTTCAACAGGCTGGAACATACTTGCCTCAGTCCTATTTGATTCATGAGCAGATGATTGTTACTGATCGCATTGAAAATGTGGATCAGCTGGGATTCTTTATTTACCGCCTCTGCCGTGGCAAGGAAACCTATAAACTACAGCGCAAAGAAGCCATGAAAGGTAAAYGTTCCTCCTGCCACCTTGTGTGCTGGCAAAAACTTCAGAGATGCCTGAGTGTGTTCAAAAACTCTAATTAAAGCAAGGATTGCTTGTTGCAGTAACTGGCTCTGTGGGCCTCAGTATGTTTGATATTTTCTTGTCTAGGTATGAAAATCAGTCATGTCAGGGTGCAAAAATGCTCAAGGCCCCAGTGAGCTAGGAGTGCCAAAATGAGTGTGTGTACGCTGGGGTGTGTTTTCTGGAGTCCAGGCTTTCATTGATGCTCTTCTTCAATCTTGAACCCTAAACTGCCCCCTTCACCCCTAACCAAGCAAAAACCCTTAATAAATAAGAAGCTTTATCATTGTCATCCAAGTGCAGAATTGGAGGTTCTTCTTTTCATTAAAGCCATCTATACATTTTTCACATCTCCCTATTTGTGTCAGTGAAATGTTAGTAAGAGCTGTCTTCACAGGAAAATTATAGTGCTTAGTATGTTTTCATGGATTCTAGTATTACTAAGATTTGCTTTTTGGTAGCTTGGTTTTTCGCTTTTTGGTTGTTTGATTTGTTGTTGTTTAATCTGTATGTGGTGTGCAAGTGCACATCGAAGCAGTTTAATTGCTTCTCTCATATTGTTAGACCTGACTGCTTAAGGAAGCAAGGAGAAGAAACACATTTTATAAAAGCAATTTAAAATGATGTTTGAAAATTAAAAGTTCTTAATAGCAAAATCAATTAAAAACTCAGTATATGTATCCTGTAGTAATAAATCATGAGCATAGGTTGGCAGTGAGCATAAATTATCCTAAAATTTGGTTAAATTCTGCCTTCTCTGCATGCAAGATTATGTTTAAATACTACAGGTCCACTCTTTTTGCCTGAGGGAGTTTATTCCATTGCTGTTCCCTCTCTCACATCACCACAAGCATTTTTACAGACACACACAGGGAGATTTGGAACTACTCTGGGTTAAAAACTAGCCAGTGGTGGATTTTGGCAGGCTGGTTTTCACTAAACCAATACTGTGATTTGGTTCACCACACTTTCAGGATCATTCCCTGCTTATTGATGTTCTGTGTCTAAATGTGCCCCTGCATGTGTTTCCTTGGAGGGAAGGGTTGAAAAGGGGTAATTGTGATTTCTGGTGATACCTTATCATAGCAAACATAAAACTTCTGTCCCTGATGCACCTCATTTAGCCCTTCTTCTCTTGACACTTTTGTTCTTTACCAATAAAACAGGAATTCAGAAGCGTGAAGCCATCAATTGCCGAAAGATTCGACACTTTGAGAACAAGTTTGCTATGGAAACACTCATCTGTGAGCAGTAATGAGGAATAGTTACAGGAGACTTTAAAATTATGGTATGACCCCACCATTTGTATTGTGTGCAGTGGTTATTTTTTAAAATCTTCTTTTATGCAAGTAGTGGACAGGGCTTTCTTGCTGAATACCTTCCATACTTTCCATCTCATACATGTAAAATCAGCACATTTAAGTTTTCTCCTTATTTTCAGGCGTGGTGTTCTTATATTTGGATAGCAATTGTATAAAGACTTAGTTGCTAGTGCGTTTCACGTGATGAATCTTGAATATTAGGAAGAAGAGGAAGTCTTTGAAATATCCACCAGTTTTTAAATAAGTAAAATTGAAAAAAAATATTAATGTACAAATGGACTGGAAGAGCTACTTCTAACTGTAATATTACCTGCTATATAGTTTGTTACAGCTTGTAGACAAATCTGTATTTGACTCTCCTAACCAAGTGCAATTTGTTTTGTTTTTAAAATATTGTCATATTTACCTTTTTAGATTGATTTCTGACTTGATGTTTTAAAATGGCAAGTGCTGTAACAATCTTTTAGAAAATTAAGAAGTAACTTATGTTACTAACTTGTATATAATCCATGTATGTGCAATGGAAAATAAACCTTACAAACCTGTTTGTCTAAARGTCTTGTGTTTTCTTCTGCTACTGCTGGATTAGTTTTAAGAGGAGGAGACTACAGTTACAATTAATGTGTTTTACTTGAAGTGTTGTTTCACACTATTCAAAGATAGAAAATGTGATGGCTGAGAAATGAAGTATGGGCAGGGAAGCATGCTTTTCAATCCCTTTTCATTTACAGGCAATATTGTGCTGCTTGCTTAAATTCTGGATGGGTGTTTCCACAATACATACCATCAGAGTGGAGGCCCAAAGCTAAACTAACCCAGTGTTAATGTCTGAAATCTCTGTCCTGAGTGTTTGTCAAATGATGGGCATCATCCAGCACATGTTGTGAGTCAGGCTGATCCAGCTGAGAGCCAGGAGTGTCCACTACCTGCAGGACTTTACCATTTCCTTTGTTCCACATCATGGCATTGCTGCCAGCCTGTGCCACTGCACTTTGCCAGTTAATCTGGGGCTTGCTCAAATGCAACCAATACCATTCTATGTCATGCCATTTACACTTAAAACTGCTATTTTTAAAGCAAGATTGATTTTTTTTTTCCTAATATGATTTGGTTCTTTATATATCAACTTTTGTAGAGGAGAGTGCAGAAAAAGATATATCATAATACCTGCTGTTTTGAAGCTTTTTGCAAGAAAAAAATACAGAACAGGAAAAAAAAGGAGTAACACTGAAAAAACAAGGCTGGAAAATCTACCCCCAGATCCACTTGAGAGCTTCCATGACATGGAAACTGACTTGTCTTCTGGCCAAGTTTTGAGCATTGATTCATTAGAAAAGTAGGAACGTTGAATAGTATCATTGCATATTTGAAAAAAAACACCAAAGCTGTTTAAACCTATTTTTAAATAGTATGCACCATAGGTGTCCAAATCATTTGTCTTAGGTTAATTCTGTCAAGAGGCTTTGTACTAATCTCATTTTTTATCTTTTAAAGGATCTTTTCTTAATACAGTTGGGAGGATGCTTTACTCTTTTGGAGCTGTTATACAATTGTAAGCATGTTATGATCCAGCTTCCTGCTATTGTGAATGTTTGGATTGAGATAAAATAATTTGTTTTAAAGGAAGTTTCCTAAATACACAATACTTTTTTTTCTTCATCTGCATGTGGATTAACTTACAAATTAGTCCTGGTGTAAGTGTATTATATGTAAAATTAAAAGTATAACTGCTATATTTCAAAGCTGGACTTTTTAAATACATTTATGATGGTGCATGACAATCGTGAACATCAAATAAAGCCTCACATGCAGAGAGGCTAGATGTTCCTGTATAAATTGTATTTACATAGTTACACTTTGGTATATTTGCAAGCAAGCTGGAAAACCCCCTGGGAAAACTTAAGCTACAGACATTCAGGATGTTGCAATTGTGTGCTTGCAACAAAGGTCAAGTATATGTCAGCACAAGGTTGCTGATGCGTTCTTTGGAGCCCTGTATGATTCACGCCAAAGTACTTTTAAGGATGTTTTGTACCTTTTCATGAGCTTGCTGTTCCTGTTCTCCCTAAGTTAAATATGAAACCTGTTAACTTTTAAGCAAGCTTTGTATGATCTTTAACTTGTTTTCAAAATTAAACTCAGTAGCCTAACTTGCTAATCTGTTGTGTGCCCTTTAACAGAGACTCCAGCAAATGAGGCTGCTGAAGGGGTGGCAGAGCAGGGGGAGTTCTTACAGACAGGACGTTTCTATGATCATGGTGCATGCCCATGTCCCTAATAGCTTTTCAGCCTGTTGGATGGTGTAAGGAAATTAACTTCAATCAGTAGCGTGAAAATAAGTATGGGGAAGGAGGGAGAAACTGGTGTGGACCGAGGAAAAGCTCCCCGCATGTGCTCATGTTGTATTAAATTCCAGGCAATTCATGTAGGAAGACAACCTAAATCACCCACAGTGCAGCAAAAGCTCATGTTGGAACTTCTGCCTTCTTAGACCAAGTTGATGAAGGATGGGACACAAGTCCATGGAAAGAACTGCCTCATGGAGATGCTTGGGCTTTTTTTCCTTTTTAAATAATAAAAGTATAATAAATACAAGTATAGTAATAGTTAAGAGTCTAATAAACAAAGACAGCTGTGTTTCACAGAAGAAACCACATTTCTAGCCCAGTGAATTTCAGAAAAGGGTTAGTACAAAAATGATCTCATTGGACAATTATCTTTGCAAATAGCTTTAAAACCCCTCATAACAAACAAAATCAGTCCTATTGCTAAGACATACTTTGTTACTGAAGCAGCAAAATGCCTATCCTGTGCCTCCAAGYTGAGTTGGTTGAGGGGGCTGTGTTGCTCCCTTATGGGTCCCAAACAGCCTCTGGTGTTCAGCTGGTCATTGCATGTGTAAAGTTGTTACGACCAGTCAATGTGATTCATGTCATCGTGGCTTGCAAAGCACAATAAAAGCTTCAAAGCCTCCCTTCTCTAGGTCAAGTCTTGCAGCTTTAGTGAAGAGGCACAGGGCAGGTTTTGGCATGAAGAAAATCCTTTGGGCCTGCAAGACTGAAAATGCAAGACTTTGGCTACCTGATACCTGTCAAGGTGCGTACGTGCTTTTGTGCATGTGGGTTGGGTGGGAGGATGGAGGACTGACACGTCAGTGTTAGCAAAAGCTTGTGGTTTAGAGACATCAGCACAGCTGCACTCTCACTGACATTGCTCATCCTGGTAGTAGGAGGAGATTTTACTATTGGGAGGAAGCAGCATAGAAGAGCCTATAGCATTGTTGTCACAACAGGAGTTTTTCTGGAATGCTATACACAAATGTTTTCACCTAATTTGGGTATTTCAGTGCCATGGCTTTAATGAGGAATGTCTTTCTCTTAGACTTTGTGTTCTTAACAAAAAGAAACAAGATCATGGGTTGGTTTAGTTCAGAGAAATGCCTATGTTCGCTACTGGCTAAGGTTGCTAATTTTCAATTGGTTTTCAGGTTGTTGCTTAAGATTAATTTGATTCCTAAGAATGACTTCCAGGAGAATGCATTCTGCTTTTTGTGGGCTTAGGAAATCTTGGAAGTGGAAGCATGGGAAACATCCTTGCTGGGGAGATGGCCAGCAGCAGGACAGGGTGTTGCCTGTGCCAGAGTGCACTTTCTTTTGTGGTGAGAGGAAGCAGAACATGGGACTAAGGACGGGAAGGGAGGGATTGCAGCAGGGTCATTAATGTTGCTGTGTAATTGCAAGCACCAAGAGGGCTGTGGTTGGCTTGCTGATCTTTATTTCATTAGGAGTTGGCAGTACCAGCTGAAATGAACTGCTCAGCAGAGGGGTCACAGGATGCCCTGCACCCTCCTGGGGAAGAATGTACCCAGGGTTTGAAGTGCTTTGCCTGCTGGGAACACAGGATGGTACCTGTGTGACAAAGCACAGAATGTGATGTAGCTGTGCATGCAAGGGCATGATTTATACTAATGTCCGGAAACCTTTGTAAGCAAGGAAAGCCGTACCAGGAATGACTTTTTTTTTTTTTTTCTGATGTAATTGCATTGTCACTAGGGCTTAATCTGATAAATTGCATCAGTCAGGGATTTTATTTTTTAGTACCCTGCTTCTCAGCACAATGCAAATCTGCAAACAGACACAGCTCTGACAACCATTCTCACAGAGAACAAGAAATGTGGAAGGTCTTTATAAGTAGTTATGGTTTTTCTATAAATAAATAAACTATCTGAGCAAGAACAGAAAAAAAAGCGACCTTTAAGTCTAAAAACTTTGATCAATGCAAAACCTTTCTGATGTCCAAGCAAGAGAACTAGAAGTATCTTTGAAGGGCTGAATTTTTGCACATAGGCATAATTTACATGCAGCCATTTCTCCATCCAGTAACAACAGTCGTGGTGTCCTTTCAGATCGCACAGGCAGTTTGGTCAAATGCCTTAAACTCATCACTGCAATACTGAGAGTCCAGCTGTGCCCTGTGCAGTGCTCTGAGAAGAGCAAGCCACAGATGTGTATAACTGTGGAGTGAAAAATATTCTTTTTATCAATAATGTCCGTGTACAGAGAGGATTTGAACTGTTAGAAGAGGCAATCTCCGACAATATCTCAGCTTGGAGAAATGGGTTGAGGTTTGGTATGGTCCGTATGGATTTACATCACTAGAAATACTAACTCACAGAAATTGTTTTTGTTCTTCATATTTCACACTAGGTATTTGTGTAGGAAACAATGACACAGGTCAGACTTGCCACCACCAAGGGGCACAACCAGTCAGCTTCACCCCATCACCCCAGTAAACCCTTTCCAGGGGAGGTGATGCAGGGGAGTGGAAAGGGCCTGTTCAAGCCATGGCCTGAGTGTCCCTGAAGCACTCCTGCAGCAAGACTGTCACTTAGGTCTGTTTGCTGTGTCAGGTGCTTTTCCAGTGAGGTTGTTCTTAAGCCCTGGGGCCTCTAAGGCAGCAGCTTGTGAAAAGTTGGCCTGCAGGTCTGTCACCTTCTTGTTCCCATTAGCACTTGTGCTGGGGCCTGAGTGACAGCTGGGCCCCAGGTGACACTGATGGCAGCGGGCTGGGGCCTGCTGCACAGTGCAAGGAATGTCCATGCACAGAAAAGGCTGGCCAGGAGAGGCCATGTCCCCTCCTTGCTTAATTCTGCCKGTTACTTGTGGGGAAATGGGTATGATTTAGGCAGACATCTTTATAATCCACAAATTTTACACCCTATGGGTTTTATTCAAGCAAAAATTCTGCCACTATTTAGATGAATATCCAGAAACTCCCAATTTAGTGGGTTTTTTAATGCATACATTTTGGTCATGCAACTTCAGAAAAACTGATTTTACTGTAATTGAGATAATGGCTTTTATTCCCACTGGCAATTACCATGAAACTATAGCAACAGTTTTAAGTGAAAACATTAGGATAATAAAATTACCTGAGGTTTCGTAGCAGCTAGAAACAATGAATCAGGACTGCTTGACTGGACAAYGTTTTACATATGTCTATGTCCTATACCCTAAAAGGGTAGCAAAATGTTTAGAATAAAGATTTTGTCAAGTCAGATGCAAAAATTATCAGTAATACTTTATTCAATCTTGCAGTGTTTCCTTTTTTTTTCCCTCCACAGTAAGTGCGGATTTTCTTTCTTTCCTTTGTAATTTTATTGAAAAGCTAAAGGCTTAATTTAAAAGGTGTTTTAGAATACACGATTAAAACATTCAAATCAGTACATCTAAAAAGGAGGAGGGGAAAAAAGTGCAACAGTTTAAATATGGTTTTACACAAACATGCCTTTCTTTGGAATTGCATACATACATGTTAACTCTTCTTACTGCAGTTGGGATGTAGTTACTATATCAGATGTAGTTACTATATCTGAGGCTTTGAGATGGATGATTAAAGTTTACTGTTGCTTGATTCATCTGCTGCCTCCCTTCATCTCTCTCCAGTTGTAAACTGAAGCATTTAAAGATTGTATGTTGGTTTTACCTGCTTATGGAGGGGACCCATAAGAGCCTTGCTTGATGAAAAAGCGCATAATATTTGACTTGAGAAGGTGTTTCACACACTATTTTAGAAAATTAGTTTTTACACTGAGGCTGTTTTGTGAGCTCTTTAAAAGGAGCAATGCACAGAGGGCCATGAGACAAATTCTTTGCCTACCATCTAGATGATCCAGGGCCTGGCTCTGACAGCATGTTAAAGCACCTGTGAGGGAAGCAACCCAGGAGGGTGTGTTTCCTTCTTGCTGACAGCTGGCTTAGTCTCCACTGGCTGTGACCAAATTTTCTGAAATGCTTTGCTCTCATTTCAAATTCTTTTGTGCTCTTAAAGCCAGTTGTGAGGAGAAGGCAATAGACTCAGCTGGGGTTTAGCTTACTTTTCCAAGCTGGTAGATCTGTTTAGTTGTCTGCGGTTCAACTGTAGATGACAGACAGTCCTAAACTCCAAACCTTCCACAGCATCTGGTACCATCTGAATACAAGAAGTATTCAAATGTGCTTAGAAGCGGGGTAAAGTTACTGCCACAGTTTTACTAGAATCATAACAAGGAATGTCTTAATCCCACTACAGTCTACAACTCAAACATTTAATTTGGAGATTATGTACTTTGATTTGTTCTGTATTTATTTTTTATGTAATTTGTTTAATCCTAGTTCTAAAACAGAAAGCCAGACTGTTCTCCTATTTTAAGTTAATGAATATAAAGGAAAAGCCTGAACAAATCACTAAAATGTAAAAATGCTAGTGAATTTTAATTGACTAAGATAGTAATGCTCATGTTGATTTTTGTTTGGATTTTTATTAAATCCAGAGTTTTGACAGCAATCTCACTAAAAGTAGTTGCTTTACGGGTGAATAATAAATATGTGCATGTTGTAAGAATCCTTACATACAAATACGTTTCCTTTTCTATGAAGTTGTCATCATATACGTCTGAAAAGAAATGTGCTTGTTTGCAGCAGATTTGGCTTCTAAATGTGAGTATGCAATCACAGACAACAAAGCAGATTTTTAAGATGTTTCAATCAGGGCTCTGAGGATTTGAATCTCATTGCCTTAAAATCCAGGAGATGCCCACAGTCTGAACTTCTTATACTAAGTGTAATTTTACTGCAAAGTGTTAATTTCAGTTAGGACTTGAATAAATGTCAGATTGAGAGATCACCGAATCACTGAATTATGTAGGTCAGAAAAGACCTCTGAGATCATTGAGTCCAACCTTTGACTGGCCACCACCTTGTCAACTATGGCACCAAATGCCATCATGTCTGGTTGTTTTTTGAACACCTCCTGGGATGGTGACTTCACCATTGCCCATGGGGCAGCCTACTCCAATGTTCAACAACCCTTTCCATGATGAAATTCCTCTTGATATCCAGCCTAAACCTTCCCTGGTGCAGTTTGAAGCCATGTCCTCTTGCCCTGTCACTTGTTACCTGGAAGAAGACACCAACCCCCACCTCACTACAGCCTTTGCTCAGGGTGTTGTAGAGAGCAGTAAGGTCTCCCCCAAGCCTCCTTCTCCCAGGTTAAACACCCCCAGCTCCCTCAGACGCTCCTCAGAGGACTTTCTGCCCCAGCTCTGTTGACCTTCTTTGGACTTTCTTGAAGAACTGGACACAGGACTCGAGATGTGACTCCATCAGTGCCAAGTACAGGGAGGCCTAGTCCTGCTGGTCACACTACTGCTGATACAAGGCAGGCCACCTGGGCACACTGGCTCACGTTCAGATGCCGTCGACCAACATTCCCAGGTCCTTTCCCCCTTGGCCGTTTTCCAGACACTCTGTCCCCAGTCTGTAGCACTGCCTGTGGTTGTTGTGGCCGAAGTGCGGGGCCTAGCACTTGGTCCGGCTGAACCAACAGGCGTAAAGGATCTGCAATTCCTGCCCTGCAGCTGTACAGTTATTCGTATACGAAGCTCTGTGTATGGTCTCACCTCACGGAAAAGCTGTATCGGCTGCCTGGGCTTGCTGAGTACCTGAAGTGCCAGGCTCGGCCCCGCTGCCGCTCCTGCGGCAGCCGAGGGCCCGGGCGGATCTCTGAGGCTGCGCGGCGGTGCCGACCAAGCGCGGCCGAGCTGCCTGTGCCGCTCAGCCCCGCCCCGTTCCCGCGGCCGGCGGGCGGGACGGGGGCGTGGCCGCCGGCGCGGAAGTGACGGAGAGGTGGCGGTGACGCCGTTTTCCCGCGGTTCGGGTGGCGGGTGGGGGCCGGGAGCGGGAGCCGGCGGCCCCTTGTCAGTGTCGCCCGCGGCGGGCGCTCCCGGCAGCCACTCCCGCCATGCCGCCCAAGCAGCTGCGCAGAGCGGGCGCCGCCAGGACACAGCGCTCCAGCCCCGACGGCGGCTCCGCGCCGCCCGCCACCCACCGGTAAGCGCCGCCCGGGCCAGGAGCAAGCTGAGGGCGGGCTGGGGGCGGGCGGGCCGCCCGGGGCTCTCYCCGCCCGCGGGTCCGGGCTGTGAGGCGGTGTCACCCCGGGGCGGCTCCGGCGGCGGCTGGTGTGGGTTTCCCGGTCGCCTCGCCGTCCGGTGTCCCCCCTGGCGATGTGTGATGGTTTTCCTAGGCTCGAAATCGGCGAAGCGGAATTCACAGTGCTCTGTGATGCGCTGAAGGTGTCGGAGAGTGTGAGGGAGAAAGCGTGGAAGACGTACGAGAGCTTGTTGGCAGCGGATGGAGCTCTAGTGAGTACCTGCTTCTCGTAGCATCGCTCTGTGGTGGTCTGTCCTGTGCCCTAGCTCAAATACTGAGCCGTAACTTTGCTGCAGCGGCGGCCGAGTGTCCCACTGCCAAAGCTCATGTAGTGTGACTTGGCTCTTTCCAAGTGGAAGTAGACTGAAGTTGGATGWTGCCATGTTCACGTCTCTGTAAACTGGCTTCTGTAGATTGCCCTTTTGTGTTTTACGATAAAGGTACATGCTCAAGAATCCTTTTAGATTACTAACAAATGACAGTACAAAACAGCACCATACGATCATCTAATTCTTCGAACTGCAAGTTATTTCAAATATGTGTTAGTCAGCCTTATGCAGGTCGTCTCATTGTGTGTTTCTGTGTATTTTTTTCTCTCTGCCTCTTTTATGAGGCTGCAGAAGGGGTATGGAGAAGACTATCACAGAGACAGGAATGTCTATATGTTATTTTTTTTTCTATTGCATAATGTTAACTGTGCTTTATTTATCAATAAAACATTTCTGTTCAAAGTTAATCATTGGGCATGTGTAAACAGATTAATAAAATGTTATGTCCTTTCTTGATTTCTGCTTTTATTTCTCCTCAGTATGACTGCTGTGCCAACAAGCTGATTCAGAAAACAGCCATAATACACCTAAATCATGGCAGAAGCTTTGTTATAGATTACAGATGTAGTTTTCTAATACCTACCTGGGATATTATTCCCACTGTGTGGACTTGCATTGATGTACTTGTGACTTCTGCTTATCCCGATGCAACTTGAGCTGACCTGCCACACCCATGCCATCATTACTGATGGTTTGTGTTTTCCAAAATGCAGTGTGGATATACCAACTCTTGATGCATTCACATCACAATAGCATGTGATGTGAATGTAATATCACACAGTAATAATAGCATGAGAGAGAGACTGTGCACAGCTCTTTCAGTTACAAATACAATTTCTTGTCATGGATGCCCACAGAATGCATTTATCTAAAAGCATAGTTGAGTTCTCCTAATGAATGAGCACAGAAGTAGTCAGTTCCCTTGACTGGGAAAAAACAAGGCAGGTTTCAGTAAAATTCTGCGAATTTCATTTACAGGTAAAGTTTTGTTTTTACTGACCATTGCTTAGCAGTGGCCAGTTAAGATACACAATGTGAAACCTTTCAGCGTCTGAAGATAGCTAGCTTTACCTGTTCAGGACCAGACCTTCATTATGACATATAGCTAATACCTGTTGTCTTGCAATTAAAACTGATTGCTGAGAGCCTTTTAATAGTCAGGGGAAAAAAAAATCTACATTATATTGTGTTTCACTCCAAGGCCTTTTCCTCAGACTTATCAGTGTATCTGCAAGGCGTTGAAATGAGTAAGCTGGCAGGTGTGTGCCGTCGTGGGGACCAGGAAGGCACTGGAGTTGCCACTTCTATCTGAGAGCAGGCTTCACCTAACTCTCAAGTGCGGTGAATTAACAGCCTGGCTAATTGCTGCTTCTTTTCCCAAGTGAAGCTGTTGTCACAGTGAGCCTGGCTTCTCAGGATGACTCTCTAGTTCAGGTTACAGGGATTCAGGAGCAGGCTGCTCTTTTCTCCCCTCTGGTATAGTTGTTATGTTTTAGGGGCTGTCTCAGGGTCTGTCCTGCAAGAACCAGTGCCAAATGTTTTAATCAGTGGGGTTCAGTACTAACTTGCTCAGTTCTGAGCTGGAACAGAGGCTGTGGAGCAGCTTTCTGTTTTCAAGTAAAAAGGGAAACAGCAGGCCACCAGTTGAGACAAATACTTACCAGAAACTTCTGTTTAACAATGTAGTTGGTTTGACTTGAGGAAGCTGAAATCATCAGGCCACTGATGGAAATAGAGGTAGCATCTAAGAATCCCTTCTCAAGCCATTTACAGAGACCTGAAACCTTACCTTTCTTGGCACAAAGGGCTTTCTTTATGATTGACGTTAGAATTGTGCCTGCCAAATCTTTCAGGGTGTGAAGGGCACTTGTAGTGCTAACTAGGAAGCAGCATGGCTCAGACTTTAGTTACTGAGGTGACTGGCAGATATTCAGGGTGCAGATGTGGTTTGGATGTAGTCTTAACATCTGCTGTGTCTTTGCTCAAGGAATATTTATTGACTTGAAGTGAAAACATCTTGTAGTGTTCTTTTGGAGTCACTTAGGGTGCATGCAGCTTAAAAGTATAAACCAATTGCTTTTTGCAGGCATGTACAAAGAATTGTAGAGTATAGTGACCTATGAGCCTAAATGTGCCAGTGCTTCAGTGAGACACTTTACTGGCCAGGCAGGCATCAGCCAGGAGGAACTTGCTGTCTGCTACTCTCTGGAATGAATGCTCTCTGGAGCCATTTCTTCTTTTCCTTCAGGATGTCACACCTTTCCCCACTGATATTTCTTCACTTGAGCTACTACTGGTGATACTTCTCTCTGAAATTTCAGCTTTCTTATCTTGTACTTTCTTTCTGTGCAGTGTAGCTTTCCTTTCAGTGCTCTCAACTTATCTGTTTCCTCAGTGTGTGAATCAAGGATATGCAGCTGCACCCTACTGCAGGTGGGCCTTGAGTCCTTGAAACATCTGAATCTCTTTGAGAGGAGGTATAGAGGAAGAGAAAAGTGACAAGAGAGAGAGGGTAGCACATTTTTTCTGGAAAATGTGTCTGATCTGTAGCTGTAAAAACTTGATCTACACATAGAGATTGTTCAAAAGCACTACAGCTGTCTGTTAAATATGGTGGTGGTTTTCTTCATAGTGGGAGAACATTAAAGCTTTCCTCTATGACAGCCAGAGTTTAATGACACCACTCTTCTACAATATAATGGTAACTCAAAATCTCTTAAACAGGATTCCAAATTCTGGTACAGAGATGTACTGAGTCAGTGATCTTGGTGTATGGGGTAAAGGAAGGTGTCTGATGTGTGATCAGAAAGATGTTTTCTTTTAAAATTCTTTTCATATCTGGTGAACTCTCACACAAGTTTACTGTAAAGAGAGCTTTTGCATTAGTCTCATAGAAATATTTTTCTTCTCTGGCATTTCTCTTCTTTACCAAACCAAGCTACCTAGGTAAACAGAATGTTTTAGAATTGTAGTTTTGCTGTCTTAATTTCAAAACTCTTCCACACTGGTTATTGTTGGCTTAACAGTTGGCTCTGGTGCTTGCTTCTCTTGTACTCTCAAATTTTTTGTAACTCTCCTGAAATCTATTATGAACCAATAGTGCCTGTAAATTCTAGACGGAGTGAATTGGAATTTCTAATGTTCTTTAGTGGGCACCAAGACATATTAGAAGTAGTCCAGGAAACCATACTAATACTGCTACGAAAAGCCTCAGGGCATTTGTTGTGATCGGATACTGTTGGTGGAGAGCACCAAAATGAGAATCAGAAGTAGAATGTGAGGTGATACAAATAGAGGGAAAAAGCTTTAGTGAATTGTTTCTGAATATATTGGAAAGAACGCATGTGAGAAACAGATGACATGGTGACTAAATTGGAACCAAACTTCTGCCAAGAAAATTGAAGTGGTTTAGGAAATTGATAGAAATCGGAATCTGCCAAGGACATTAAGGCATAAGGTCTGATGTGCTTCAAGCTCACCAGCGTGGTTGGCTGTAATATGTTTTGCGTGGTTAGGAGCTCCATTTTTTGTTGGCTGTTCAGAGCACTGTTTGGGGCTCCCTGTTCTCCTGCTGCAGCTCAGCTGTTCAGACTCAGGAATTCCTGAGCCATTTTTATCAAGTATTTGTCTAACCTGTTATTAAGAAATTGTCATGGTGAAAGATCTGCAGCCGGCATAGTTAGTTTTTCATAGTTTAGTTTTCTTTGCCCATGGATTTTTCCCCAAAGTACTGTACTATTTTGTTTCTGTTATATTTCAAGTCAGGGGTGTAAAATTCTGTACCAGCCAATTCTGTACCCTGTTAGAATGTATTATTGCTGCCTTTTCTTTTCCCTCAGAAAGTCTCTAGCATCTGAAGACATTTTAGGCATTTTGTCTTGTTTCTAATTACTTAGTTTACTTTCTGAAGTCCTCTCCAACTGGTGACGTATGCTGGTGCACAGATGCTGCAGAGCACATGATTTGTGCAAGAGGTGAACTGTTTTCTTAGTGAAGAAAATGTACGAGGTAAACTGTAGCTTAAACTGAGGAATGAAATAATGACTTCTTAGATACGGAAGGTCAGTCTATATAGACCAAAGAGTTGGTGTTCAGCAGACAAAGTGTCCCCAATCCATAAATTTTCACATTTGAATTAAATCAGTACCTTTTGGTTGTGGTTTCTTATTAAAAAGAGAACATTTTAATTGGTAAGCCACCTCCTTCACCTGTTAATAGACATAGAGACCTCTTGCTTTTAGCAAAAGCATGTAACATATATTAGCTAATAAAGTATTTTCTGTCTAGACTCTGTCTTTAATTTATAAAACTGTAGCTGAACTGCATCCACTGAAGCTTTGGATGAATGAGTAAAATTACAGGTGTTTCAGGATCCTCTGTTATTAGTAAGCAAAGAGCTACTGTCCCAAAAACAAAGAGCTAGGTCCCTAGACAAACAAATCTTCACCATGGCCTCTTGCTGATGATATTCAGTATCTTAGCAGCGGATGCATTGCTTGTATGTGCCCTTGCACTTTAAAAGCTTGGGTGATTGGAACAATTTCTTTTTTTACTCATCTTCTCTGCCTGTCCTGGGGGAAGATCTTTGTCCCCTCCAGTCTTTCTACATGCAAAAGTGTAATAGGAACTTTGCATATTAGATGAACTATTTTCACCAGTACAATACTTTCCATTGACTTAATTTCTTTTAGCTGGTATTATATTTAAATTTGATCCAATCTGTTGCAAATTTAAAATCTTCCATGCTGGACAGTGTTCAATAGAAAATTTGTAACTGGTATTGCTGAAAAACTGTCTTTACGTGGAACTTCTTATATGTTGGTAGTGGGTATAATGGGCACTATCAGAATTTTGTTTCCTAGGATATTTTTCCTGAAGGTTTTTATTCTGAACTGTTTTCTATTGTGAGTGTTTCTTGAGTCTATTCTCTAGTACCCAGTTCCAGTACATCTCATTGCAGCCCCAGTGCCATGGGCAGGCACACCTTCCACTAGACCAGTTTGCTCAAAGCCCATTCAGTCTGGCCTTGAACAGTGTCAGGGATGGGGCATCCTCCTCTGTGCCACTTGTGAGGTGTCTCAGCACCCTCACAGTAAAGAATTTCTTCCTAATATCCATGATAAACCTGTCCTTTTTCACTTTAAAGCCATTCCCTCTGGTCCTATCACTACATGCCCTTGTGAAAAGTCCCTCTCCCACTCTCTTATAACCTCCTTTAGGTACTGGAAGGTGCTGTAAGATGTCCCTGACGCCTCCTCGCCTTCAGCCTGAACAACCCTAACTCTTGCAGCATAGGAGAAGTGCTCCAGCCCTCTGAGCATATCCATAGCCCCCTTTGGACTCCAGCAAATATCTGTGAATGTTTCTTGTACCATCAGGCTAGTTCTCTGTATTGATTGGAATGTAGTAGCTGAGATTTTAGTAAGCCAGCTTCCGCATCTTCCTCTTCAAAAATCAGGTGCTTGATTTACAGTGAGACATCCTATATCCCATTTGATTCAAATATCCATCTGTGTCTGCATATTTCTCATGTGCATTTCTCTTGACCTTCTTTTATACAACTTCATTTGAAGTTTCTATTCTTGGATCACTTTTGTATGCTCTCATCAAAATCATTATCACTGTTGGCAGAAGAGTAAACATCTCTAACTGTATACTAGAGTTGAGACTTCCTRTGATCATCTCCTCTTTGAGCATGGTTTAGCACTGGAGAACCGCTTGAGGCAGAGAACAGAAGTTACTTCTGTTAGTGCCTTTAACACCTTGCAGCTACATGTAGGAAGAAGAGAGGCAAGAATCCTATTTCACAATAGTAGGTGCTGGATGAGCATTTTAAACCCAAGACTCCTTCAGGTTGTTTTCACTAGATTTAAGTAAACTAGTCATCTGGTAAAAACCAGATTGAATAATAGTAGTAGTAAGTCTAGAATGAAAAATAAATATTTTGCAAGAATTTATATGAGTTTTCTATATTTTCCTCCAGAAAACTATATTCATTCAACAGAACTGACCTACATTGCCCAAAGTTACAGCATTGGTTCCTCAGAATCCTAAATAAAATATAAACAGAGAAAGAAATCTATGTAGACTCCTAAGTGTTAAATAATCTTAGGGCTGGTGATTGCTGGATGGGCTTTGCTTCATGATGAGTTGAATTAAGGTCATTGGAAGTCATTTTACAGAAACTGAAGGACAGCCAAAGGCAGATGTTGAGCTGTTTCTGTAGTGAAGCTGAATCAACAAAGATCTTGAGTCAGACTGGTCAAGAAGAAAACCTTCAGAAATTAATTTCTGGCTATGAATTTGTCTTCATTCCCATGCATTCAAGTCCATCTGAGATGAATCATCTGCTTTGGCTGTAAACAAAGCAAAATAGTTGGAAGGAGTGATGCTGCTGTGTTTTTGTTCAGCAGTCAACTTTAACTTGTTTGTGTAAGAAATAAATGAACTTTGGGAGAGAAGGGGTATGAAGACTACTCATSAGTGTAACTTGCTAGGAAGACCTCTCCTTTTTTCTTCCCTTCTGCTATCCCATGATGTCTATATTTGTCCTGGTTTCRGCTGGAATAGAGTTAATTTTGTTGCCAGTAGCTGGTAGTACTGTGTTTTGGATTTAATACAAGAATGTTGATAACACTGGTGTTCTAGTTGTTGCTGAGTAGTGCTTCCTCTAAGTAAAGGACTTTTCAGGTTCCCATGCTCTGCCAGTGGACATGTACACAAGAATCTGGAGGGAGCATGGCCAGAATGGGTGACCTGAACTGGCCAAAGGGATATTCCATTACAAAGAACATCATGCCCAGTATATAAACTGCTGGAGTTTGGCTGGGAGCTGCTCATCACTGCTTGGGGATGGGCTGGGCAGTGGTCAGTGTGTGGTGAGCATATGTATTGAACGTCACTTGTTTCTATTGGGTTTCATACCTCTCTCTATCTTTCATTTCCATTGCAATTATTATTGGTGTTGTTCACTAACCTGTGAAGGTTAGTTTCTGATTCTCCTCCCCAGTGCAGGGGTGGGAAGCAGCTGTGTGGTACTTAATTGCTAGYTGGTGTTAAGCCATGACAATATTTATGGATAATGATTTACAATCACTAAAAGCTTTGTGTGTGGCTATGACAGCTACCTTATTTTCTGGGGAAACTGCAGTTTACTTGTGTCCTTGGTTGTTTTAATTAGCAGTAGCTGGTCGGATAATCCCAGTCTAGTGTTCTTTCACGTTTTCCTATCCTTTCTCCCTCAGCTATGTTATATGGCAGGCATGCTCAGGTGCTGCTCACCTTTCATTTGCTGCTAGGGAAACCCCCCCAAACCATAATCTCTTTTTCTTGGGTTTTGTGTAATTTTTCTTGTTAGGCCAGCAGTCATCCAACATCTTGTGTTGAGCAGGTGTCCAGAGCATCCTGTACCCCCAGCAATGGGTGTAGGAGTAGCCCTGATACTGTAATTTAACTCGCTATAATGGTTTGAATCCTGTGGATTGCTAGGCTGCCTCTGTTACTGCCTTCTTGATTAATGTTAGAAACAAATGAGTTGTTACCCCAAGCCATACTGGACAAGTACTTTAAAGGTCGTTCTTGCAAAACCAGACCTCAGTCCTATCAAATAAACCATTGCTACAGTCTTCTAGCACTCATCCTCCCAGAGTTGAGCTGGGCTGCCCAGAAAAGCTAGGCTTGTTTGGATAGGCAACAAACCAGGAACTGTTTCACCACTTGGTAGCACTCAGTCCTCCTGCCCTACAAGTTATTGTATTTCCCGGGCAACATCGTGGTCTGAATTTGCAGGAGCATGGAGTGAAGGGAACTTATTAAATTTATTAAAGATCAGCTGACTCCAGGGGCAGTGGTGCGCTCAGTCAATRATAAGTCATCCTTCTTCTTGGTAGTTCACTAGCTAGCCTTCACCTTGGAAGTTTTTTACATCCTTTTATGTATCAACAAATGCATCTCAGCCTGTTAATAGTTTATTTCAAAATAATTTTCTCTTATGCGAGGAATCATGATTTGTAGAAACACTCAAATAGGAATGCAGGAAGAAAATAGTGACTTAAATAATTGTCAGTTACCACATTGTTGAGGGTGGCTGGTTACTTTAGCATTCCAGCCTGCTCTATAACTCTTAACAATTGCACAAGCCAGTGAATCTTTTTGATCTTTGGAGAAGGCCTCTGGCCAGTCTTCCCTGATGTGTAAACACTATTCTCAAGAAAGATGCAGAACAATTGCAAAAAAATGATATATAATTGTTAGCACTGTTACTGAAATTATATCATTTAGGGGCACAGCAGATTATTGGTCACAGATACACTGCTGACTAAGCAAGGACATCAGTGGATGCTGAGAGTGCAGAGAATTTTGGAGTAGGTTTGGAAGACCATGTAAGATGGAGTGAGTTAGGTCTGGTGCAGTCTTACTCCTGTTGTCTTTGGGGAGCATTTTCTGGAGTGAACAGGACCCTGCAACTTGCATTGGTGTTTAGGAGGCAGCTAGGTGGAGTGATCAGGGAAAGGATAAAAAGGTAGGCCAGGGAATGGGCTAAAACGAAGCAGTGTARAAGAGCAGGAGTTCAGTGTTCCTATTCACTTGCTCCTGGTGCTCTGATTCACCTCTGTCCTCCACCAAATGTCATGTCCAACCTAGAGCTGCTAAGAGATGTGCTTATATCCTGCTCGTTTGCTGTGGGCTTGAGTGGTTGTTGGAGTTTTATTTGTAACAATGCTGGATGTCTGAAAAGTGTTTTACGAGTTTGCTGCTTCTAGAGTCTTGCAGGGTTGCACCCACAACTAATTCTGTCTTCAAAATAGCTTTGTTTCCAAAATCTAGGGTATAACTGCTTAAGGGTTTTTTTTTTTTTTCCCTGCTTCTACAAATCATTGCTCTTCAGAGGTTTTCCACTGAGATGCTGTTTTGCTGTTTTATTGGAATCTTAAGTGATGCCTGTCTGGCTCYAAGTGAGTAGCTTGTAAACCATCATCAAGAGGTCTGCTCCATGTAGATGCCATGTCTGTCATTGTGGGTTGGCTGAGGATGATTGGTTATAAATTGCACCTTCTGAGTAGCTGAAGGCACACATTAGATGTAGATGTATGGTAGAAAAATGGCTGGACGTGCTTGTTACTGTCATGCTTTGCTAAGCAGAGATGGGTTTGTGGTTCAGCAGTGATGAGTGGTTGACAAGCTGTACTCAGTTATTAGTGTTTATTGCCTGTTATTGCAAAGATTTTAATTTTTTTTATGGCTTCCCTTCTTATTCRTTAACCTTCAGTATCTTGTTTTGGTCAAATATGATAACTTAGGAAAGAAAAAATCCTGGCTTCTGCTTTGCATAAATGCTCCATGGAACCAAAGCTTGTATGTTGAAGCTTTGCTCAATTGTATAGGTAAAACTGATCTTGTACTGTAGGAATAAGAGTTGAAGTGCTTGGTCTTTCACTTGTGTTGTAAAATCTGGAATGTTATTTCATTACCAAATAATTGTCTATCATAGTCAAATGTTTGTTTGAGGATGTTTTCTTTAACCATTTCTAATAATTTTTGGGCAAATTAATGCTTACAATATGTTACCCATTTTTATTGAATAATAAAAGCTGTTTCCTCTCTTTTTTCTAAAAGGCCTGTGGCAAAAAGAAAAAGGAAACATGGGGAGTATGTATCTTCATTGTAGCAATTGATCTGGATGAAGTGACATTTACTTTCACTGAGCTTCTGAAAAGTATAAACATAAGGTAAGTGAGTTTAAGTATGTGAAATTAGATTTCAACAATTAACTCATTGACGGTTTTATAAAGAGAATGTTTTTAAAGCATAGTGAATCTTTGAGCATATCAGACTAGTTGATTTTACAGGGAAGGTTACCTATGAAAATTTGAATATATTGGTAAACTAGAAGTCTTGGTATCATATTTTACTTGAGGAAGTAGTGATGTGTGTTTGATTCATATGGTTGGCTTTAGTTGTATCACTCAGCTCAGTGTTGTTCTTGCTCACTCTAAAGTATTGATCAGTTAAGGTTGGTGGAAATTGTGCATAAAATATTTCTTTCTTTCCCTCTAGGAAGATTTTCTGTGAAATGTTTTTCCCGACATTAGGCTCAGGCTAAATGAAGAAGTGGGGAAAGCAGATGTTRCTTTTCAAATAGTTTGCCAGCATGTTGCTCTTTCTCAAACATTTTAATGYCAATCTAAACTTCATACTTTCATACGTGCTTTTTTGCTAGGGGAGACTTACTGTTGTATTGTATATTAAGTAAGTTCATAATACAGAAATTAAAATTGTAGTATCTGCATTTAAGGTAAATTGAGGTGGCAACAGCAACAGGCATATCTTGTGTTAGATTCATCTGAGGAGAGAATTCGAGTGCCATCTGCCTATTAACTGGGGAAAGCATACGCAGAGCCTGTCAATGATTAGGGCAGGAGGCTAAGTCCTGGCAATAACCTTTCCTTGAAGTCCTCTTTTATGATTAGACTTCTCCATGCCCTCTTCTACCTTGCATCATCTCCCAGAGTGGTGTCAGTGCCAATGTTTTGACTTAATTTCTTCAGTGTTGACTGCCTTGGAATTATGTGGCTGAAAGCCAATTGCATTTGTGCAGYGACATTCAGTGTGTTCCACCCAAGATCCACAGACCAGCTTGGGCTGAAAACTGAGTGACTTTTTCCTTTAGGGTTTCAAAGAGTAAGCTGTTACTCTGCTGAAGGTGATTTTAGCAATACTCAATTGTTTGTTGGCCCTGGGCTTTTTGTCAGCTATAAGGCCAAACTGGCAGAGATTTCCACTAGTCATCTTAGCCTCTAGAGCCTATAGATTTACTGGACAGATCTTTATTCTGTGATACGAGTTTTTAAATGAGCTTCTGACTGTTTTTTTTATCTTGCTTCTTTAATCTGACAAAGAACTAAAAGTCTCTCAGAGTATTATATTCTGATAAAGTATCAAATAATTTAACATAGTTAAAGTAATTGAATATATTTGAGAGATTCCACCTTTTTAATTTTCAGCAATCTGTTCATTTTAGTTATGAACATAACAAAATGCTTCCTTGATGGCCATAATATTACATGGATGGGTAGGGAGAACTTTGATCCCCTGTGTAAWTATACTTCTGAAGGGTGGAGTTGTCTTTGCCCCAGTACCTGTTGAAAGACCTGAAATTCTGTAAAATTCAATGCATTCATCTCAGTTTTCATTCCTAGGTCTTTGTTTAACATGGATGGAACCAAGGTTCATGTTCTTAGAGCAGTAGGAGCGTTTTTAAAATACAACAGGAGAGTCGAGATGTGTGTTTGCATGTTTGTGTTATTACCCACAGAGTAAGAACAAAGGTGTGTCTAGTTAGTAAATTCTGACTTCCAAAGATTATATCTGTGCTAGGCAAGAAAATTTTCCTCCTGTAGTAGAGCCTGTATTGTAAGATACCTCTGCCGCCTAGTTGAACAGTATTCCTATGTCTGGAAAATGTAAAGGCGGGGCTCAAGGTAAACAAGTAATGTTTCCCAAGGCAAGGTTTCAGTTGCTGGTAGGAGCAGTAAGAACATGCTGGAGTCTAGTGAAGTAGGGCAATGGGTTTTCATGGAGATGTTGTTTTATTTTCTGTTTTTTTAAGAGCTATTTCAGAATACTTGTTCTCAGAGTTATGATAATGTGTCATCTTTTTTTTTTCTTTTTCCAGTGTATGCACATTTTTTCAGTTTCTGAAAGAGGTGGATGTTAACATGGATACTGTAAGCACTAAAGTTGATAGCACTGTATCAAGGCTGAAAAAGAAATACGATGTATTGTTTGCACTATACCACAAGTTTGAAAGGTAGTATGTGTTTTTTCATTTTGAAATTGATTTCTTTGTCAACATTGAAGTATTTGAATTTTTCAAACTGTGCATTATAGGAGCCCATTTAAACTCTGTGTGCTAATGTTTGCAGAACAGTGAAATTGAGCTGTTTACATGCATTAAATAAACACCTCTTACATTTTACTCCCTATCACAATGCTTTGTTAAACAATCCTCTTGTTGCAGTTGTAGGAGTAGCATGGCAAGTGATTGCTACTCATGTCTAAGCTTTTTACACATATAAAGAGGATTGGTTTACTATCTGATTTTTTATTTAATGTTTTGCCTTCCAAATCACAAAGGACTCTCAAATAGCCCTTAAATAGCATTTGAAGGGGGTAGCAGATCACCCTTTGGTAGTTTATAGAATGAAGGCATATATACCCTATTTTGGTTTTGCATAAACTGATTTATTTTCTTGAAATGGTATGTATCTAGAGTAGTTGTGAAGCAGCTTGACACCACAAGGCTTGCAGTGACACTGAAAAATACTAAAAATCTTAAAATGCCCTTTTTTAGAGCCTTTTGTGCAGCTGTAGCACACTTTGCTCCGTTGTACAAACCACTGAGTTACAATGTATATACAAATCTTGTCTTYCTGGAAGAAAGCAATTTTATTATACCAAGTTGAAAGTGTTTTGCTGTCCAAGCTTTGACATAAATATGCAAACAACAACATTATTTCAGGCTTGGCAGGGCCATAGTTGATTTGTTGTTAATCTGTTCTTTGTGTCAGCTTTTTTTTTTTAATAAGTTAGAAAAATATTTTGTGGAGTGGCGTATTTTGAAACTATATTGAAGTCAAAGATACTGCATAGTTTGCTTGCAGAAGCATGTTCAAAAATAAGAGTTTATTTTGATTTTCTAGGACTTGTGGCCTTATTTATCTGGAACAACCTAGTAGTGAGTAAGTTTTATTTTTCTAAATTGTGTTTGTCAAGATAAGATGTAAAATATGATAACGTTTTTATCTTTTAACCCTTCTGGATTGACCTGTGTTGTATATATCATGTATTTACTTTAGGTTTAGTGTGGGCTTCGAATTTCAATGAGATGACATATGATAAATGCTAGATATATTTTTATACAATATATAATATTTATTTCTATATGAGTATGTGTAAATTATGTATAGTATATCTAACTTGCATATATATTTTTATTTGTATGTGAGTATATATATGTATATATATACATATATATATATCTATATATCACTCACCAGTGTTCACTCACCACTTCACTCCATGATGTGTTGCCACCCAAAGGCATATCTCTCAGCGTGGTGGAAATGAACATTTGGATGGAGAGTGAGCTTCCTAATCACAGCAACAAATGAATGTACTAAAAGATGCCGTAGCAACTCCCAAATGAGCTTGAGTTCATGCTGTCGCTGGAGAATAATCAAAGKCCCCAGAGAAAACAGCTCGTAATAGTTCAGTGAATTGTCTACATTCACGTTTTTTTCCGAGGATGATACAGATACTTTCTGATTTTTGAATGGCTTTACAGGGACTTAAGTTTTTCAAATTTGTAGTTATAATTACAAAAGGAATGGAATGACATTTTTGGTAAACTTATCTATATGGGAAATGTTGCATGTTGTTAACTAGTTCCATGAACTGAAGCATATTTTTAAACATTGCTGTTAAATAGTTTGCATCGGTAGCTCTGTAATAATATTCCGTTTTTTCAGGATTCCTGCAGAACTCAGTTCTGTATTAGTCCTAAAAAACTACTGGATTACTTTTTTGCTGGCAAAAGGTGAGTTTTGATTAAAACACAGTAATTTTGATGAATAATTTTGAAGTGAGTTTGCTTGTTTTACATGTCCAACGTGAGACTAGTATCCTTATTGCAAATAAGCATTGTACCAACCCAGAATGTTTTGATTGCCTGGCTTTTGTAACTGTGCACTAATATTTCTATTAATCCAGTTTGGCTGTTCTTGTCACTAATACTACTTTCTGTATATAAACATACATACTTAAGCTTTCTAAAATTTCTATTTTTTTTTTCTTTTAATTTAAAAGTTGCTCTTCTGTATTTAAGTCTATTCTGAAGCGCTTTGTAGACTGCCAGCATTTTGATAATTGATAATTACCTTAAAAGACTGGCAGATTTTTAAAAATAGCTTTATATATATTATAAATATATACAATTTAAATTAAACAAATTTAATAATATGGTATTATAATGAGTTCCTGACAGCATGTCCTCTGAATGCTGAAATCTTTCTTGGAAAGGCAGTTAGTATTGAGTGGTGAAACATTTATAGTAGTCCATGGAGTCCTGTCTCATTGTACTTCTCCTACTAAAAGGAATGAATCATGTTTCTTAAGTGCTGCTTACTCCAGGTATGTGTTGTCAGTGAAGTGTACATATCTCTGATATCAAAATTGGACTTGGATCAGCTGAGTTTCATGGAGTTTTTTCACTAGAATTCTAGCATAAAGCAATAAAGCCAAACCCACCAAAGTTTTTTTAGCCTGCCTTTTTTTGAGACCAAAGAAAGCTAAGATTTACTAGAAAATGGAGCTTCATAAGAGCCTGGGTGATGCTTGCTTCTTCTGATGGAAAATAAATACAAAAATTGCACATGGAAGCAGAGCACAAGTAATGATCTGTAGCTGTTCAAAATTACTATTGACTTCCTAAAATTTTTATGACAATGTGCGCTGTCTTGGAACGGTCCTGCAGATCTTCTCTGACATATGAATCATAATTTGGGAAAAACTGGAATAATGCAGCTTTAAAAGTGCTCTTCACACTATTACTTGTGTGACTTTTGAGTAATTTTGTATAAATTTGACAGGCTGAGCATACAGTGTGATAGCATGTTTTGAATTTCTCTTCAGCTATATACTGGCAGCTTCTGCTTTCTGAATATTTAACAGCTTTCAAAAGCTTGCATAAAACCACAGTAAAGAAAGCAGGGAGGAATTACACAGAAATAAAAGGTTATTCCTTTACAGTAAAATGAAAAAGGAATCAAGACAGAGCACTGAGGTTAGGATTTTGTGCATAGTAATTTTATTTGTATGTATGCTATCTCTAAAGCCATAGACTTCTTAAGTGATGTGTTTTAAAATCAACAGCCTTTAAAGAATCCTGCCATCCTATATGATGCTTTCTAAATTCTAGTAGTGATGTTTTACTATGTGAACTTCCAAATATTTGTTTTTCAAAATTACTTCCAAAATTAAGTCAAACATCTCAAAAAGGTTTTTTTTACCCTTTAAAATATTTGCAGGTAAAGTGTTGCAAGTGGAAGATGACCTGGTGATTTCTTTCCAGTTGTTGCTGTGTGTCTTAGATTATTTTATCAAACTGTCTCCTCCTGCTATGCTCAAGGAACCATACAGTAAGAATTTTAGTTTTTTGTTCATTGAAGTAGAAAGTAAATTGATTACATTTCCATTAGTCCCTCTAACACTCATAATTAACATAATAAAAAACTTAATGCATTTTTTCTCTTTTAGTTCAATTGAAATGATACTGAACTTGAATTCAACTACTTGAATGTGGTACTATATTTGATATGATTTTTGCTGTGTTCTCTGCCCATGCAAGCTGTTTACGGGCTTGTTAAAACAGCAGGTGTAATTTAGTAAAAGAATTCAGGTTCTGGGTAGATTATAACTGAGAATTATTATTTAGGTTTGTCTTGAGTTAGAGTAGGAAAAGATGGTGCCATGACTCTTATATCATTGATGTATAACAGTATTACAAAGTCAGAAATGTACAAGATACTGAACTATACCGGGATTTAAAACAAATGTATCATGGATAGCAGCTCAAAAAAAAAAAGAGTAGAGGTTAAATGTAGACAGCTTTGCTTTTGCTGGATCCTGTTCATTATTGCAAGTATCACTATTGTAAGTAAAAATATTAGGCTCTTCTCTATAAAAACTTCAATGCAGCAGTAAGTTTTTATCCATTAAGTTTTTATACCTAAAACTTGGAAAACCTCACTAAAAGGGTAGAGAAAATAAATATTTATAGCAGCTTTCAAAGATGGAATTCCTATGGAGTTAACTATTTTCTTCAGCAAGCAATTGATGCACTGATGTATTTGGAGTGACAGGATGTGACTCGTGGGTTTTTTGGTTTTTTTTTTGTTTTTTTTTTTTTTTTTTTTTTTTTTTTTTTTTTTTTTTTATACTGATTAGTTTATCCCCTGGGCTAAGATGCAACCCTAGTATTTTTAGTCTAAATCTATTTGCTTTATTTCTTTCTTTGGCAACTAAACATCCACTTAGGTTATAATGTCATAGATTAGATAAGGGTTTCACTGCTATATTCTTTAAATTCCACATTTTGGAGGATATTTATCTGACCTAGTAATTATTTGTTGCAGGTAAGAATAAATTACTTTTATTCAGATGTGAAAAAGGGGTGGGAAAGGATGGACTTAGGGCAAGCAGATCCCTCCAGTACTATTTTGAATTTAAATTTGTCCTTCCTAGTAGGACAGACATATATGATGGTGTTTATTTCAGATGTTATAAAGCAGATCCTTTTCTAAAACCACTGAATTGAAATTCTTTTTTTAATTCTGTGTTCACACTGATTAATTTTTTTGTAGTGGAACTGTGCAGAATAGGAGCTCATTATTAGAAACAGTTTGCATCATATCTTGAAAAAAATGCTCCCCCTTGAGACAAAATTGCAGATATGGGTATCACTGTCTTAAGTGCAAAGAACTGGGTTTCTAATGTGAAGCTGTGTATGAACTGTCAAACAGTTCTGCTGTTTTCTTTGATGAAATAACACCGTACATTGTTCAAATCCTCATGAACAAGAGGCTTCATGTGGTGCTAAATGACATAAAGTTTTATGATCTGCTTAAGGCTGAGGGGATCCAGATGCAGTCACCCCATCATTGTAGTTTGTCAGAATTTCTCAGAGAACAGTTGTCAAATAAAAATGAAGTTACAGGTGAGAACAGCATGCTGATTAGTGTGTCAGGTTTAATACAGTATGTAATCATATTAATGTATTAATATAATTTACACATTTCAGCCATTGAAGCCATCTATTTTGAGTTTAACAAAATGAAATATATTTTTGCCTCGCCTGTTTTAAGGCTTTTTGATACTTTCTTCAAGGTGGACTTGTTTGTTTCTGCTTGTGTGTCTGGGGATATTTGGGGAAAGGAGGAATTCCCTCCAGGACCATATTCTAGGCTCCTCCCAGCACTTAAGTCCTGCAGCTTCTTCTTTTATACTTCTGTAAAAATAAAGAAAATAGTTACTCATCTGAGAAAAGGCTTTCATAGCTTTGCAAAACATGCTCATTTAAARCTACTTGCAGAAAGTGATATTACATTCTGTGTAGAGTAGCTTCTTAAAAAACAAAAYGTCCAAATACTGATATAGGAATTAAAAAATTTATTGTTGAGAATATTTTCTGCAGAGTTTTCTTGCGTAGCTGGACAGATGAAAAGGAAAATCTAAGAGGAGTACCTGAAAAAGTTTATAAGACATAGAATATTCTAGGCTTAACAACTTCACGTTGTTAAAGAAACCTTCTTTCTTAAGATGCCTCTAACCTCTTGTGATGGTTTTGAATATCTTTCCAGAGTCTTCTGTCTCTGCAGTGACTGTAAATGGTTCAGCTCGCACTCCAAGAAGAGGTCAGAACAGGAGTTCACGTACTGCAAAGCAGCTTGATACTGATACAAAAATTATCGAAATCCTTTGTAAAGAGCATGATTGTAATTTAGATGAGGTAATGCCTGCACTTTAAAGTCTGATGGATCTTGCTGCTAGACTCTATTTGGAATATGTATTTATTTAAATGGTCTTCTTTTTAAATGTCAGCAYTTGTGCCAGCTTAATTATGCTGTCAAGTAGTTACCTTCAGTAGAGAAGGTTTTATATCATTCTATAGTTTCCCTAGTCAGTAGTTTAAAAAACAAAAACAAAACAACAAACAAAATCACTGAAAACAAGCCCTTTGGTATGGGTGCTGATTTTGCCAGGAAAACTGAATTGTGAAGAATACAAAATGGATTTACAATATGGAGGCTGATCACAGCATGTAGCATGTGGACACAGGGCTGCTTCAATGGGATTCACAGCTGCATACCATGATGAGAAAATGTATGCAAAAAGCACATTGCTTCTGTGGGAGATCTTAAAAGATCCCATTTGCTGTTTTCTCTGCTGATAAATCTACTTCTGTGTAAAAAAGACTGATTGTTGAATATCCAGATGGATGATGGAAGCAGAAATATGAGAGGACTGGGAAGGTAGCAGTTCTTTTCCAGTGTAATCATTTAATATTTCAGCATGGGATTGTATTTGCATGCTATCATATCACTATGTTTTGGATATTTAACAAGTTTCATTCTTGTTTTATTGAAAACAAACCACAGTGCATTACACAAATGTTTCAATTTCTTAATTTAATGATGCAAAAGCCGTTTGTGCATGGCTGACTCTCTACCTTGCTAATGTTACWTTTTTTTTTTTTAGGTCAAAAATGTGTATTTCACAAGCTTCATTCCTTTCTTGAATTCTGCTGGTATTGTAGCTTCAAATGGACTGCCAGAGGTAAGTGGGAGAATTTAAGACGTTGTGGTACGTAGACCCTGGCTGGGTGCCAGGTACCCACCAAAGCCATTCCATCATTCCTCTCTGCCAGGGAACTGGGGAGAGAAAATATAACAGAAATTTCATGAGTTTAGAAAAGAATGTGAAGAAGATTTTGCCAGGGGTGAGCAACAGACTCAAGTTGGGGATGGTAATTGAATTTATTGCCAGCAAAATCAGAGCTCATAATAAGTATTGAAAAAAGCATTAAAAATGTCTTCCCCGCACCCCCTCCCTCCTTCCCAAGCACTACCTCCTCCCCATCGGCCGTACCAGGAGATGGTAGTCATCTCATCACATGTCCCTGCCACTGCAAAGGGAGACGAGTCTTTCCTCTGCTCCGGGCTCCTTCCCCCAGAATACTATCCTCCATGAACTTCTCCAACATGAGTCCGTTCCACGGGCAACAATTCTTCATTAATGTTCCAATGTGGGTCATTTTTTCATTGGATGCTGCCCTTCAGGTACCTGCTCCAGCATTAGCTTCTCTCTCCTTGGCTGCTCCAGCATGGGCTTCCCACAGGGTCACAGCCTTTTCTCAGGGATCCACCTGCTCCAGTGTGGGTCTCCTTCACAGGCTGCAGGTGGATCTCTGCATCCGTGTTGTTCTCTGTGGGCTGCTGGGGCACAGCTGCCTCACCATGGCCTGCACCAGGGGCTGTAGGGGAATCCCAGCTCCGGTGCCTGGAGCACCTCCTGACCCACTTCTTTCCCCTTCTTAAATGTGTTATCATAGAGGTGTTACTATCATTCCTGGTTGGTCTAGCCTTGGCCAGTGGAGGGTCTGTCCTGGAGCTGGCTGACACTGGCTCTGCTGGACATGGGGGAAGCTTCTGGCAGCTTCTCACAGAAGCAACCCTTGTAGCCCTGCCCTGCCTACCAAAACCCAGTTTATCATGCAAAACCAATACAGACAGTTCAGTAACGGTTTTTACTTCATGCCAAATTGTGTAAGATTCCCTTTAYGCACTGATGAATTGATAAAATTCTAATAGGTTCTTCTAAAATCATCTAGCAAAATAAACTGGTTTTCAGGAATGTGTGTTAGCAGGGATTCCAGTATTCATGAAGTATATTTAGCTTATACATTTGAATTTAATAAATAGATCTCCTGAGGCTAAACCAAACTTTGCTCAAAGCAAAATGCTTTTGTTCAAAGCAAAATATAGGAGTTGCATATTCATGACCTTGGTAAGGTCATTCATCTGAAATACAACTATTACAATGTTAGGTTTCTGAAGTCACTCTATAAATGCTTACAGTCTTAAATTACACACCTTAATTGAAATATAAATGAGACATGTTACTGTACTGTTGTTGGAAAGATATCCAAAAGATTAGTCTCAGTTTCACAACTTGGCAGAGTTTGGACTGCTGTGTCTGAGCAGAATTACTTTCATCTTGATGAGCCATAGCCTGGATGCAGCAGACTTCCTCTCTGCGATTGCATCCAGAGTGCGTTTTAATAGGTAACTTCTTGGGATGCGTTTACATTCATCATTCCTAAAAGAGTAACTTTAGCTGTGTGTCAGCAATAGATGTGGTAAGCTGAAAATAAGCAGCTCTGAAGCTGATCAGAGCAGTAAGTCTGCAGGGTTCAACCAAATATATCTTCTATTAAGTTTCATAGTGTTTTGGGTGGGGAACAAACAGGACTCACTGAAGATCTTAATCTCTTCCTAGATTAATTTCAGGGTATCAGTAGCCTGTTTAGACTTTTTAATTTATGTGTCTGTGTATAGTTGGGAAACCCAATGTGAACTGCCATTCAAAGGTCATTATACAACTTTGAAATCAGGGTTTTCATCCAAGGCTGCTCAACTTAAGCCTAGTATCAAAATTACTAGCCTAAGACTTGCTGGTGAAAATTTGACTAAATGGTGCATTTGAAGTAAATTCCAGTCACATGATCCTTGCTCATTGAACTTGTGTGCCAAAGCAGAAAGTTAGAGCTGTATTTCAGCAGTAGTCAGTTCATACATGTAATCATCTAATGAATAATCATGGATGAGATCATCAGTAAAATTGCTAGTCATGTGGCATATTTAAATTGACTTTCATTTTCATTAAAAACCACTGAGCTTTTGATAAATTTTCATGTTCCTTCCAAAGCAATAAAAGTTTTTAAGGCTTAATGTTGGTATTTTGCTTATCTTTACCATATGTTTGCTGGTTGGGCTTTATGCACCGATGAATAGATTGAGACAGAACTCTTATTTTTGACTGATGGTTTCTACCAAGTTAGCCTAGTACAGCCATCTTATCTAAGAGCTGCTGTTTCTTTTAGAAGTTTATGATATACTGAAATATTTTAGATGAAATAATAGTATAAGCCATTGAGAAGATAACAAGAAAAGAAAATATAATTAAGTTTTTTTTTAAAAAAAGAATAATGATAATGAGAATTGAGATGTAATCTTTGGTTTAATAGTTCTAATTGCATAGTTTTAACTGTGAGATCAGTTTGGAGCAAATCCTTTTGGCAGTGGTAAAGAACAGAATGAGGAGCAAAGCTRTGTAGGAGGTATTTGCAACTTTCTCTCTCTTAGGACTGAGTGGGGACTAATATGTGTTGATATGCACTGTTGTCTGTTTTTCTAGCAAGAATTTGCCAGAGCACAGCATCTTTTGCTATGTTTAAGGGCTCAGGGAGCAGATAATTGAGGTGGCTGCCTAATTCTGCAGGAGCACAACAGCAGATTCGGAGGCCCAGATAAAAAAAATTGCAGACTTCTAGTTAATATTAGTCCCTCAAAGTAAAAAATTTTAAAAAGGAATTAAAAAACCCATTCAAAACAATCCAGTAAACTTTTCCATGCAAAGTGAAGTCATATCAATCTGGAATTTAGTCAATTAAGAAACTTTTATGTTATTATAAAACTGGTGTGGGTATGAAATAACAAGTCTATTTTTGTAGCAATAGGTGTCTCTTAAGAGCTACTCCAAAGCAAATATGTTAATGTAAAGTGAGGAAAGTGCTACTGAGAGAAAGAAGGTTTGAGTTTAAGCTGTATCCAAACCAGCAGAGACTGGGACTGAGCCAATTGCCTGACAGCCGCTCTATGAACAAGCGGTTTACATTTCTTGCTCTTGGAGACAACCCTTTCTCTGGAAGGAAAGATATAAAAATGTGTAAATGTTAGTTTGATTTGCAGGTCTGTCTTGCAATGTCAAGACCTACAATTTTTAAAAAAAGTCTGATGTTACTGGATTGTTTTATCTTGTAAATGGTAATTTTTCCCTGGGYATGTTTCAGCTGTTGCATAAGAAGTAACTTTGTGAGCTCCAAGGTCATTTTTTTAGCATTTCAGCATTGTAATCATGAGGTAGGACTAATTTATATTATTCAGTAAATTGTCAAACTTGTTCCTGTAAAATAAATTCAGGGTTTTTTTCAATGTCTTTTTGAGGTTGAAGTTATTTTGAAACAGTATGATGAGCTCTATCTCAAAAACAAAGATATAGATGCAAGACTATTTCTGAATCACGATGAAACTCTGCAGCCTGACGTCATTCCATGGTAGTATTTCCATTTACTGCTTTCTTTCTGTGATAAAAAATGTGAACTTGTGTTGCTTTCTGCCCCCTTGTGTTATAAATAGTGATCTCTGTATCCTGTTGATCTGCTAGGTCTGTAGTTCTGCTAAGGTGTTTCTGGCATCACCAACCTTGTTTTACATCATCACTTAAAAAATTATTAATAATCATGAATAAATAATTAAATAATAATTATAATCTCTATATGTRCATTAAKCTGCTTGTAAATAGAATTCTAGAAAATAAAAACAGCTTGGAAGGAAATTTTGTAGGTTGTCTAGTACAACATCCTGCTCAAAGCAGATCTACTTTGAATTTAAATTACATTGTTTAAACAAGTGTGGAGTGGTTGGACATACAGATTTTCTAAAAATCTCTTACACACTTTTCAGAATAATGTCTTTATGGAAAACATTGTCTTTTGAATTGCATTAGTTCTTCATAAGTTTATTTCCCATTTCTGTAGCTCACAGTTGGAGAGGACACCACTAAAAAACAATCCAGATGAGGAAATCAATGTTATGCTTTCACAGACTCCTGTTCGGTATGAGTTTATCTTTTAAATGTGTTCTTTTGTTTAATATCATAGCTAGAAAGATTCCTATTTGGAATAGGGTTTAAAAAAAAAAAATTAAGGAACTGCAGGCTTGTTTTTGTTGGTTTTTTTCCGTAAACCGTATTGTAGTTCTGATCACTGGTGAGTGGTGAGCATGTACTAAGGGGTGCTGAATGCCCTCAGTTCCTGGTTAGTTGTTGGAAAACGGAGCTTTTTTTGTCAAAGAACTGCAAGATATCTGTAAAATCGATTACTGTGTTTGTTATTACAAAAATGCAGTTTCATTCTCACCTGGCAGTACTTCTGTCCCCTATACTTCCATCTTCCTTACTCATGTTTTCCCTAGCTCTGTATCTTCTGGTTCCTTTTCCTTATACCAAACTGTATGTGCACACACATTTTTTCTCCTGAGATCTTTTGGTTCTTCTTATTAATTTTTTTTGCATAGGACGATTTAGCATTTCAGAGTACTTACTTTGGTATTTTTCCTGTGTTGGGAAGATGAACACTGCAGAATGCCAGCATACTTTGGTTTGTTGGGAAAATGGAAAGATGTATTAGAAATGTGGTATTAATTGGAGATTTGATCTACCATCAAAGGCAGAAAAACTGCAAGCTTGAATTTAGTCAAGCAAAGGAAAGGACATCTGCATTTACTGTTTTTCCCATATACTACAAACTTTATTGACAAAAATCAGYATCAGTGCCTACAAATCCCTGGACCAAGAGCCAATCATCTGTGTGACTGCAATGCCATGTGCAATGTTGGCAAGAAGTCTCCTCAGAGGCAGTTATTCTTAAGGTGTCAGGTTTAAGGAAATCAGAGAGTGAATTTTTGCTCTGTGCTTCATGTATGAATGTCTTTCATTTTAGCATCTTGGAGAGTAGGTAAAATTTTGTACCCTTTATTAAAGTTACTTCCATTTTCTCAAATGAGTAAAACTATTTTTGTTTTCATTAATAATACTTCTGGTGTTCATATGCTTGTGGAAAAATGAGTTAGACTCAGGGTTTGTGCATCCACTAAATCTACTCAATGCCATCTACAGAAACTTTTTCTAGCCAACCGAGCAGCAAAGTTCTAAACAGCTTCTTAAAAAAAAGAAAGGAGACATGCAGCTGAGTTAATTATTGATCAGTACAAGAAAGAACTTTTAATTGCCTGTGACTGAGAAATTTTATTTGGTTGTCTTGTGGTCCCTTTTAGTCTTRTGCTTCAAATCTTTAACTGCTAGTGATGGCTTTTAGCCGCAAAGGCATCAGTTTTCCTTTTCCCGGCATGAATGTGCAATACTAGAAACTAGATCATCTATAACATTCAACAAGAAGGTCATTGACAACAAATCCCATTTTTGACAAATATAGATAACCACTGACACTTTTCATTTATAGTAGAATTAAAGTCCTCTAACAATATCAAAGATGCTTCATAAAGCTCATGACATTAAGAAAATCCAGGAGTACAAAATTTCTGCATTGCCAAAAATTTGGAATGTGGTAAACCAGTTTTGATTTGAGAGGAAGTCTAGTTGGGATAAATAGATGCTCTTCATCCACAGCTGGGTTTTGCTCCATGTTTTCCAAAACTAATGCTATTTAAGGCAATTAGTGTGAAGGCCTGTTCAGGAGCACTGACTTCGGGCGATAGTATCTGTTTTTCATGAGACGACAGAAGTGTCAGTAGATGGCAGCAAACTTTTGGTCATCAGCATAGAGTAGAACATGTATCATTAACTCTCCCTGAATGAAACAGAACCCCTTCTACTGAAAGCACTGTGCTTTTTGCTTTGAATTTCTTTATAATGTCATTTTTCTGGACTTAGACTCACAGGATCTGCTTTAAAGCCCCCTGAAACTGGAGAGAATCTAATAATTTTTGTCACTGGATTTGTATCTGGCCATTTATATAGAAATTCAGTGTATAAAAAGGGTGTGAGTATAGTTGAGAGCATAATGAGAATGGGTTGTATGTTTTCATTTTATGGTTTTACCAGTGTGCTTATACTTTTGCTTTTCATTAGTAGAGTTCTCGCAGAAGTGATTTTTTCCAGTCATTTGTAAAAAGTAGGTTAAAGAAAAATGCATCTTTGCACTGCCGCAGCTGTACTGATTAAACACATTTTTCTTCTTTCTTCACTTATTTGAATGGTGATATKAGCCAACTTGAGGTTAAATGATGCRCAACAAATATACAAAACTACCAAATTGACAATGAAAAATTCAGAAAGTCACAATGCCGCGGAAGAATCAAACTGTTTCATAGGTGTTAAGCCATTCTTTGGGTTATTAAAATTATTACAAGCCATATGTATAAATAATTAGATAAATTGCTTAATTAGAATTCATAATAGTTATTAGCACAATGCAACAGATTTTCTCAACAGTTTGTTTGATAACTGGAGTGAGAACTGAAATAATTTTTTTTTTGTGTGTGGATTTGCTGTTTAGTTTCTGGAAACTGTCAAGTCAACCTTATATGCTTATTATGCATTTTATTGTATTTTTCCAGAGCGGCAATGAATAGCATTCAGCAATTGATTATGATTTTAAACTCAGCAGCTGATAAACCATCAGATACTCTCATCATGTATTTCAATGTAAGTGACTACAAAGAAGATTTGTCTAAGAGTTTTGGAATTATACATCTGTAGATGATGCACGTTTTTGAAGAAGTACATTTTTATTGGATTGGTTTAAATGTAATCACTCGTTTTAGAAAGCACATCTCTAACTGTTGTGGATTGGAACCTTTTAAGTGCTTAAATACTTTTTTTACAGGGCTAAATGTTAATATTCTTTTATGTGTGTATTGAATGAAAAAAGGAAGGGGATAAAGGGAAACAAGGAAGAGAAAGATGTATTGCACTCTTTTAAATACCCCATTTTTATTTATGCTGATGACCTGATTGAGAGATGTTACAAAGTGAAGCAGAACTAATGTGATTAAATGACTAAAATATGTTTGAAGTAAAGTATCTTTTCTTTGTCTTTCCTTCCCCTACTTTGCTTCCTGTACTTTTAGAATTGCACAGTCAATCCTAAGGATAGTATCCTGAAAAGAGTGGAAAGTTTTGACCAAATCTTCAAAAAGAAATTCGCTGAAGCAGTTGGACAGGGATGGGCTGAAATTGGCTCACAGGTAAGTATTGGGGTTGAATATCACTTGTTTGAACTCAGTTAGCACTGGCTAGTGTGTGAGACCTGACTTACTGACTGTCCTGGTTCAGTGCACATCAGTAAAGGTAAAAAGTAACCGTATTCTTTTGAAATTGAAGCAATGTAAAGATAGTATTTAACAAGTTCCTCTTAATGTATTAGAAACAATAGGAACTGGGTGGAAATACATTGGATGTACTCTACTGAAGAGTGTGAAAATTGTTGTCTAAAATACGTTAAGTGAAACATATGTTTGCATTCATTARGCTAACTTGGCCTAAAACTGCAGAAGGTGACTCACTTCCTTATAAAATCAGGAGGGCAGCTGTGCTTTCAAAAGGATTTTGGAAAATAAATCCAACCAAGTTTGTACTCAACAGTCTCCTTCCTGTCTGTCAGCCCTGTGTTTTATCCTGTTAGCTGTGAATCAACATGAACACAGTTCATGTTACACTTGGTTAAGTCTTCATGTGGTTGGGGTAGTCACACACCCTAGTAGCCTTTGAGGCCTCTYCAAGGTTATTGGCAGGTGGAACTGAGGACAGTAACTTTTTTATAGTGGCTCTGTCAAAAACTGGAATGTTCTGGATTGTTAAAATGTAAGAGTCTGCCTGTTGTGTAGTCTGTTAAAACTTCTTGTAATATTCCTGAATTTCTCATTCTAACAGAGGTACAAGCTTGGAGTACGTCTCTATTACAGAGTAATGGAATCCATGCTGAAGTCGGTAAGTTTAGTACTACTATCTTAGTACRGGCAATACGTCTAGAAAGACTAAGAATATTCACATGTTTGGTCTGATTTATTTATTTCAGGAGGAAGAGCGCCTCTCTGTGCAGAATTTCAGGTACTCGCCCCTAATTTGTTATTGAAGTATTCTATTTTAAGTCTTGGGATGAGTACTAATAAGTTCCTTTCTCTTCAGCAAACTTCTGAATGGTAACATCTTCCACACATCTCTTCTGGCATGTGCTGTTGAGGTTGTCATGGCTACATATGGCAGTAAGTTAAATCTGAAGTCCTTAATAGCATTGTTACTTACTGATAATTATTGTCATCTGTTCTAATATATAAAATAGAGTAAATAGCAAAAAAAAACCCAACAAAATGAAAAGAGCAACTCACTGAAATGTCTGATCTCGCAATGACTCAGTAAATACAAAAAGGAGAAAACATCAAAAGTGGAAGATTGTAGAATTTGTGATAATTTTAGTCTGTTTTCCCTTCAGGAAATGCTTCTCAAAGTGACAGTACCAGTGCTGAAACAGACTTGTCTTTCCCGTGGATTCTCAATGTATTTGATTTAAAGGCTTTTGACTTCTACAAGGTGATCGAAAGCTTCATTAGAGCTGAACCCAGCCTAACCCGTGAAATGATAAAGCATCTGGAATGCTGTGAACATCGAATTATGGAGTCTCTTGCTTGGCAATCTGTAAGTAACACTTTAAAGTAGTATTTGCYCTTGTATGACATGCCTACCTAGAAAAAAAAAAAGGTCACACCCAGCTCTGTGAAATAATTTGTGGTTGTGCAGAGATTAAGTTCTAGAAAAATCAATTACAAGAGCAAAACAGGATTAGTTTTGGCATGTCTTCTACTTTTAGAAAAAAAAAGGAATATATCAGAGGAAGAAGTCAACATAGCTCGGCTAATTTACATGGTTGTAAACCAGCTTCATCTTGCTAGTCAGGCACAAGTCATAAGGGTAATACCCTGAACTGTGTTTTTGCACCAAAGTCAGCAATAAAYTCTGTGCTTTTATTTGAAAGGTAATTTTTATCCAGTTGCTCTTCCTACTTGGCAATAGGGCCTCAGTTCTTCTCTGTTTGTTAATAGTACTTAAAATACTATTTTGCATTGTCCTTTATACTTTAGTTACTTTGGTATTCTTGGATGCTGTTAAAATGAAATGCTGAAAGGTTGAGTTGTTTTTTTTGGCTGTATTTCAGTAAATCAAACAATGTTTGAAGAAAAAAGAAACAATAATTTGTTTCTTTTCATTGTTTGTTACTTATAAACCGGAAATAGCCCATTTAAGCCGTAAAGCAGGAGGCTATAGAGACTGGTAATTTTGACCAGAGAGACAGAAAGCAACCATTTAAGAGCCAAACCCATATATTTTAAATCTGGAGAAGAAGGGGTATTTTTAGAGGCAGGCAGTATCTTAGGAAACTTGCAGGTATGTTGAAGGTGTTTGAGAATTGTGAGCTTCAGAGGACAAAAGGTAGAAGTACAGACACCCAGGTTTGACTCCCTCCAAGCAAGAAGTGTCTCCTGCTGCATACCACAAACCAGCTCGAAGCCAGCTTACTAATCAGCAATACACCATATCTATCAGTTTATACCAAATAATCTMAACAAGGGATGCAGGATAATCTAATTAAGACCTGTGCTTTCAGACTGGGAAATCCAAAGAGTTGTGTTTTCAAAAATCATGGGTGACCCAGGCTTTTGTGAAACAAATGATAATATCATCAACAAGCACAGGATTATTTCAGTTTTTTTGAGTGCTTTGCTTGAATGTTGTATAATGTTTTCACTCTTTCTTCTTGAATTTCTAGTGGGACATGTTTGGTACTGTTTTGAGGTAGCTGATTTGAGTGTTAACAGCGTGGAATGGTTCAGTTGGAAGGGGCCTACAAAGATCATGTAGTGTCAGGGAAGTATGTGGAGTCCAGTGGAGGGGATGAAAAGTGTGCTGGACATGTATCCAAGGGCCCTGCTGCTTCATTGACCTCCATATCACCTGGGTCTCCTCAGGCTCCAGACAGTGTGTGTCTCCTGTTGTTGGAGGCTTGGCAACAGAGGGCACAGTAGGTTTCCCTCAAAAGCTCAGGGCAACTGTGTCAGCAGGACAGGCACCCCAAGATTCTGTCCAATTGCCTCCTCCAGCTGCCCATGAGGGAAGAGATCTGTGCCTTCCTCAATCTAAATATTGTCTGGTTTTGCATGAAAAGTGTAACTTTCCAGAAATGGGGGAAAATACTTCCCTGGCTGCCTGAAGAGGCTGTTGAGATGTCCTAGACAAGCCCAACTAGTGAACAAAAGAAAATTCTTCTGCAGTTTCTTATCTGGGTATTGTCTCCATGCAATGGTGTACAAGATTTAGAAGCATCTGCCTAATCAGCAATTCCCTCAAGAATGGACAGGCAATTAGAAAAGTGTAGTTCGTACCTGTAAATACCTCTGAACCTCCAAACACTTGATAAAGAATGAGAGAAAAGCCAGATGCCTTCTTCTTGCTCATAAAGATTGTGTCATCATAAGTGGTTAATTTTGGTTAATTTTAAACAGTCTGAGAAAGATGGAATTTCAAGAAGGTTCAAGTTTCCTCATATGGTTAGTATGAGGGTTTTTTTGGGTTTGTTTTCTTTTTTCAAAAAGTGTTGAAAAAGAAAAGCATGGAATGAGTAAAACTTGCAAAAAAATAGCTTGGTAAATAAGAATAAACTTTTGAAAAACATTTATTTACAAGTATCGGTATAATGCAACTTTGCTTCCTCTACTTACTTGCTATGTATTTTTGTTTAGTTCTTGCCTCCTCCACCCTCCCAGGTGATGCATTTCCTTACAAGGCTCGTCTGCTTCAGTCTTTATTCATTTTCCAGTCTGCTTCAAGAAGCAGGACTTCAATGAGAGATTCAAAAGGACTGAGCAATTTAATACAGAATAGCTTGAATTTATTTGTTTATTTGTTTACTTGTCACAGAGCTTTTGTGAGGAAAAATGCCTTGTATAATTTCTCTGGGAAAAAAACTTTCAAGTACGTCTGACCTTTTCCTGACTTTGGAAGCTGTACCAAGTGAATGTAAAAGATTCTGCTTTTTACTGGTTTCTGAAGATAATACATTACTCCTTAGATAGTCATTGTGAATATGTTTATTGCTTTTGCATAGCTAGCTAATTTAGGAAGGAAATGAAACTTTCCTAGGTCATCCTTTCTTTTAACAAAAAACCAAGCATAGCTAGACAAAATAAAAGATGGAAACCAGTCAAAAAGGTTCTTCTCAATAATTCTGGATTTTAACAAGGAGCAAGTACATACTGACTAAATTGTGTGAGAAGCACTTCCTTTTTCTTAAATGTTTATTGAACCCTGAAAGGAGAAGTCGATTTAACCACTCAAATATTTACTAGTGAGGTTGTGATGCTTCCAGATGAAGATAATATGGAGGTCAGCTTAGAATATGCTGTATTAATAATGCTGCATAATTTTATTTGCAAAATAGACATACATTGTACAATATTCTTTACTTTGAATTTGTGCTGATTTACAGTATTTTGAGCACTATTTTGATTTCGTAACTTTAAAGGGAACTGAAATTACTTCAGACTCAAAGATGCTGAATAGCCTTTGCTTCATTTTTGTTACACTTACAGAAATATGGTTTAAACCCTTCCATAGTTAAAATTTGTTTACTTTGAAAGGGATTGTTTGTTACCTGCCAGCCTGGGAGTTCATGCTCAGCCTTTCCATAATTCTATCAAGTCGACCTCCCTTGTGGCCACTCAGAAAAGTACTTGTTTTGAATATCTCAAATGAAGGTTTTGGGAACAAATTCCAGAATATCTGAATTTCCCTTAGAGAATTACCTGTCARCTTCCAAGTTCATCTTTGACTAAAATTTTTGTTGTTTGCTACAGTTAGAGATAAACAAAGTTTGGGTTTTCAGTGCAGGCAAATCAAACATAAAGTCTATCAGTTTTCATTTGATTTTGGTGAAATAGCTCTGGGKTTTTTTTTAGTTTTGCTGTGCCATTCAAGGAGGTAAATGTCTATGGATTATCTTTGTTATGTGTATCTGCAAAGCAATCCAGCTGTTTTTCCCTGCCTCTCAGCTTCCATTCTGCTCACAAGCACTGAATGGGGAGCAACAAGCAAGGTATTATGATGCTGCTGCTTAGAGAAAGTGCTTCCTGCAAATGCCCTTTCATATGTACAGTACTGGGGAAGTCCGAGGGTCTTGTTCTGCTGCACTGGTGTTGCAGGCCAACTGCTGCCTTGTCTGAAGAAAAAGTAAGTTAGAGAAAGGAGGTCCAGACTTTCCTGGTTATCTCTACAGACCATAGGCTGTTCTGTTGTTAACTCGTTTAACTCATCCACATGATCATTAGGAGTATCCCAAGATGTGTTTCTTAGGGCTGCAGTTTTAAAAGGTTGTGTGTTACCTCTTTCTGATAGGGATCAGCTACATCACCACCTGCAACCCCCCAACAGCTTAGAACAGAATGTGAAGGTTCATTATGGCAGGCTAAAGGGAGTTCATTCACAGCCTGATTTCGTCTGGTAGCTTCAGCTGTGGTTTTGATATTTGTTTTTGTGTGAGTAATAAACAGATGTGGAACCAAAGCAATGCATTGCAGTGTTGACACTGTAGCCTTCTTTGGCTGTATTGATCGTTATTACTTGCCTGTCCAAATAAGTGTTTGCATTTTTCCAAGGAGGAAGGAGCACCAGTATTGATATGTATTGTGATTTTGCGTTGTAATATGTTTTGGGAGTTTTAATGACTGATGCAAGATAATGATGGCTCCACAAAGTTACTTCTCGTAATAGTTAAAATATGATCAGAAGTGTGTTTTGAGACACAGACAAATGTGCTTTGCTTTATTTATAACTTCTTTCTTGTAGCATTGTCTAAACTGTGCTTCTTCTTTTCTGTGGTTTCTGTTGTCTATTCAACATTGGCAATGAAATCTACGGTGTTATTTTATCATGTATTGTTGATTTAACATGACTTGATGCTTGCAATAAGTATTTGTCAACTAACTCTATAGTCAGTGTTTATATTTAAGTACCTCATCCCACACCAAAGACTTCTGCTGGCTTTAAATTATGCAGCTCACTGTGGCAGAAGTGCCTTTGTGCTCAAAACCATGTATTCCCAAAGACTGTATTATTATATTAACATGACAAACTTGCTGAGCTGGAATAACAGCAGGCCTACTTTGATCATGCATTAGGGAGAAAAGTATTAAATAGATATGTTTAATGTTTGCATAAAAAGCGGTAGGCAAATCCAGGTCAGGGTAAAGGTGTGAGCAGTTATAGGTCAGCTAGTGCTGCTTAGTAGTTTGGAATAACACAGGCTTTGTTATGCAGCCTCCTGGCCTTTGATTGTACAAGGATACAGTTATTGTGGAGCTCACTATACTCCAGTGCTTAGTGTCTGTTTCCAGGGGTGCAGTGTTCAATTTCAAATTAGGTTTCTGTGCTCCTTGTAAGGAGGAATTGCACATCTACGAAGGGGAGTTAAATTATTTTCTTGTGGTTTGTATCCTTCTCAGTAGGGATTTCTGTTAGGTGTCTGAAGTTCTTCAGCTCCTCTGAAGTAGGTGTCCGCATGCAGTTTAAAGTCCTCTTTGGTTCTGACACCTTAGGTGATTCCTTTTAAAATGGGAAGAAATAGGAATGGTCACAACTGTTGACATTTTTTACGTTAGGGTACTGGATATGTTGTTTACTGTTGTATTAAAAGAATAAATCTAAAATATTGTTGTTAGGCAGCCAAATAAGGCCAGGCAAGAAGGACTGGGTATTTGGGGCTGAGTCTGTACTGCTGGCCTCAAGGGGACAATAGTTTGAACTCAAGTATTGCCCCACAGTCATCAGTGGTGTTTCATTGGTAACTTGTTCCCTGGCCTGTTCTGGCATTTGTCAGGTCTCCTTTGGACAATGCCTAGGCAAGATTTGGTGCACGATGCAGCTCAGGGACTATTTTCAGCTGCTGGTACAGATTAGCAGTGAAGAATGTGTAGTTATGTGGGTGCAAGCTGTGCTTTGCCACTTGCCCTTGAGGCTTTAGGACAGGCTGTGGCTCGTTGTGTTACCAACCACAGATGTAGTGGTGGGTTCAACCACGAGTGACTTCAGTGCTGGCAAATGAGTCACACGTTCCTGTGCTGTCTTTCCTCTGGGCTGCAGGACTCAGATGCTTTTCTGCACAGCAGCTGGCCTCTCTTGGGAAAGTCAGTCTGTCAGGCGTACTTCTTTCATGCATGCTAAAGTTTGCTTTTCCTCAGATATAGGAATACCTAGTTTGTAAATGGTGGGCAGCCCTAGGCTCAAAAAAAAGTGTTGAGCATATCCAGAATGGGCAAGCATGCTCACTGGCAGGACGCAATTTACCGAGGGACCTTCACTGGTGTAAAGACAGGCATTTCAAGAACAGCAGGGAGCAGATTGCTCATGCAGATATCACTGATGTCCTGTGGGCTCCTGGATTTTAGGCACCTGGTATCTTGTCTCAGCTTGGAAGTTGCAATGGGCAGTGATTTGTAATACAAAATTTTCTAGGGCTTTTCTTGCAGGGGACAAATCATGCTAACGGTCACCAAATGATGGCTTGTTATGTGCTCACTATGCTCGTTTTGACAAAATTACATCAGGATTGTGCAGCTTCAGCCTTCAAAAAGGAACTGAGAACATATTTGAGGTTTTCTGTCTGTACATACTAAATATATTTCTGCGTGCATCATGAGTGTGTTCCAGAAGCATGTGGGATGAGGGGTCATGACCACTATGCTCCTTGGCGTGATAGTGCTAAAGACTCGTATTGGTTCTGCTGCACGTGCTTTTTAAATGTTTTTTAAGGTTATGACTTTTCAGTTGTCACAGCTGGAAAGCCTTCTGTGATTTTGCCTGTATCATACAGGGCACATTTTTAGGAGTGTATAAGATGATTGCTTTTTGCATGTTTGTGAATATACCACATAGTGTAATAGAAATATATGAATATATTTGTTTATACACTTTTTTATTTTGAGCATGTATATACACACACATGCTTTAATAAATGCTTAAATAAAATAAGAAAGAGTGTTTATCCTATGCCTTTTTAGTAGTTCTGGAGAGTTTCCTTTAATGAAAACCATGCTGTGCTTTTTGAGGCTTCAGACTTTTATCTGCCTGAACAGCTGAAGGCAAATTGAAAAACCAGGAAGAATAGTGAATTAGAGTCTTCAGTGTCTCTCCCATCACTTTGAAAGTCTTCCCTGCCACTCCTGTTTATCGTGAAGATGACTTAAGCTGTTATTCATGCTTGGGTGTTACCATCTAAGCAAATCCTCTAGGCTGCTGGAAGAGAAGCCAGAACATTTAAGGTTGAGGTCGTGTGTTTCCTGCTTTTGTCTGTGTTGACAGTGTATTGACTTCTTGGTAGGCACTCTCTAAGTGTACAAAGTACTCACTAGGAGTGGAAGATACTGGTTATGTTAGCACAGCTTAACAGGTTTATCTGTTGCAGGTATACCAAGTCAGCCCAACCCTTAAGGTGCTCTTAATTCAAGTACGAACACGACCAAAGGGATTACCTAAGACACAGCAACTATGCAGAGTTTTCATTCTGTGAAATTTAGATGCTGTTCTTGATTAAGAATTTTAAGTTTTCCCTGCTGCGTCTACTGCTTCAAAGTATAGAGTTTCTCTGATTAGGGGGATATGAGTCCTGCTTCTATAACTTAGATATTTAGGCTTCCTCTGTGCTTGAGACAGAGCTGTACTTTCAGGAAGCAGTTCATTCTATTTATTTTATACAGGTATTTTACAATGTCATTATTCACTTTTTGCTGTCATCTATTTCAATGACAAATCTAAACTAGATTGATAGTCTTTGTCTGTTAAGGTTAGTAGAAGCAAATCATATTCTAAATTCTACTTTCCATAACTGCATTTTCCTCTTCCTTAAAGCATGGAGGGAAGGTTAGCAAGAGGTGATTATGTAATTATGCCTAGGTTTGCTTTTAGGTAGCTACTAGTGCTGAGTATCTTGCCTGTAGTTACTGTTGTGTTTTCACGTGGAGGTCATTTACCCAGGCTGTGTCAGGATCTCTCTGGTTATAGATTTACAGCTCCAACCGGGAGCTGGGATTTATAGGCTGTGCTCAGCAGAGCTGCCAGCTCTGTTGGTGCAGCGTAAAGGTATCTTGCTTGTCTGTACACCAGTACGAAATACAGAGTTAGTCACAGAAATAAGTATGTGCTAACATGACTTTTCTTCAGTCATGTTTAGTCATTAACAGACTTTTCTTTAGTCTGTTTATCTTTAAGGTTGCCTGATTATAAGTAAAAAGGACTAGTGAAATAGTTTTCTAGGAATCCTTGCCTGTCAAGTTGTTGGGGGGTTTTATAATTTGTTTTTTTAAAAATATTGTCCAATGTTTTGGTGGCCATACCACAGCTGCAGGAGTTTGACTTTAGTCCTACTGTGTTTCTAGGTAGTTTGAACTTCAGCTATTCATCCTGCAACACTGCTGTATCTGCACTGTAAATACTTTGTAGGAATGCTTAAAGGTTGCCCATGAGGGAAAAATACATTAAAATTCAGGGAGGTGTCTTTGCAGTTACTCAGTTTTGTAAAATCTTGCTGAATTGGGGCAAGTTTCATGTGACTGACTCCTTAAATACAAAAGCAAATAAAGCTTGGGTTAAATTCTCTGAGTGTATCCCTGTTGCTCCTACCTTGGAAGGGACTATGCTCTCCAACTTTGTAATTTTATAAATCTCTGTAGTGAAACAAAACTGGTGAAATGAATAGAATGAAATTTTGTTTTGGTTCTTCGGTTTTTATTGTTGTTGGTTGGTTGGTTTTCTTTGTTTTCTTTGTTTTGGTCTGGCTTATTTTATCTGAACCATAGTCCTAAATAACTGTCATAAGCTTTTATTAGTCTTTCTTTCCTTATTGCTATGCTGTTTGACTCATTCTCTTGATAACTTTTCTATGGACGATAAAATTCATGTCTTTTAAGAAGCAAAGTAGGTGCCAAACAAACATTCTGATGTGAAAGTTTGGGATTTTTTTCTCAGCTAATTGCTCAATTTTCAATCTCTTAAGGTGATACCAGTATTGCATCAAACTGTCAAATTGTTGGAAGATTTTTTTTGTTACATTGCTTGCTGCCCTTTCTTTAAATTAGTGCATGCATAAAAGCACACATTTGATTCTGAGTTGTTTTTTTTGTAGGCTTTTGTTCCTATTTTTATACTATATAATTATATGGTGTTTCAGTTATATGTTTGTATCACTATCTTACAGTAACTTTCCAGTAATAAAAAGCCCTTGTCAGGGTTGTGGATCCCCCTGTCCACAGCTGTTGAGCTGTTCACCATCCTCCAGAAAGGTAATCTGTGTAGGTTTTGTGGAAGCTTTTCCTTTGTGTTGGGTTTGCCTGTCCGATTGGAGTAGGTGCAGGCTGGTGAGTGCCCATGGTACAGCCAAGTGTAGAGCCTCTGCGTACTCCCGGTGTTCTCCTGAATCCCTGAGCAGAAGCTTGAGGCTCATTCAGGTGGACTCTGCCTGCTCTGAACTTGCTCGATTTAGCACCTGCACTGTCAGTGCCCTGTCCTTTACATTTGGGAATCACCCTGCCCAGAGCAGAGCCCATGCTTGGCACGCTCTCTGTGCCTTCTGCACCTTACAGCAGCTGGGAAGAACTCACAGATCTTATCTGGGCAGCAGTAGGTGCTGGTTTTTTTAATTTGCATTTGCTGCCCACAATAACCTGTGAAATACAATAGCATGCAGCGTATGTATGCAATAAACTTTCTTTCACATGTTAGAAGTGTGAAATAACTTACGTATTCAAGTAGACCAGCAGTTTTTGGATTCTGATTTCATTTCATGTTTTTTGTTAGGCTGAAAAGACAGGTATTTTGATACTTGCTTCACCATCTTTAGTCTCATTTTTGTCCATATCTTGCTATGTACTTAACAAACTTTTCCAGTTGACTTCCTTTCATTAAGCAGCAGTATTTGCAGAATTCATCTGAAAAGCAGAGGAATTAACCTAGCCACAGTTGTTTCCATGTGAGATAGATTTAATATTGTTCCCAAGATGGCAGCATTAATTTTGGATGTCTCCTGTTGCTAACCTTGTTATTAAAGAATTTTGTTTTTTAAGGCAGAAACTCACTGTTAAAAAGGTAGAGTTAGGACAAATATAAAAGTTATGTGTCTGGAGAAATATTCTTTTTATCTCATCATAAAAGGGTAAGAACTTTTTCTAGAAGCCTTAATTTGTCATTGTTTGTGGTTTGATTCCCAGGTTTAAACTGTAGAAAATTTACCCCCTCTTATTGCTGGACTTTTATTTTTGGTAGAACTAGAGTGGGCAGATTGTGTCTTAAGTAGAAAGAAAGAATTATTTAAAATCTAAATTCTCAGCTCTGGAATTCTTAGCTTTCCAACAACATGGTAGGTTTTACAGAAGACTAGAAGATGTGTGAAGGGTTCTTTTCATTTGTTTTACTTTTGTGGTAAGTTCAGTTTTCTTAAGGGAAAAACTGGGCTTGCTTTGTAAGCAGCTGTATGACCGAAACTGGATGGGGGTGAGGTGATAAATCTGAAAGGCTTCAGAATCAAAGTAGAATTGTCAAAGCAAAACTTCTCCATCCAGCTTCTTGCAGAAGTATTAGACTGTGCAAGCCTGTCTTTCTGAATTTGGCTCATATTAAATGAGCCCTTACTGAGTACATTGTAAATGTGCTAATGCAGTGATAGTTGTGTTTATAACAATGTTTTCAACATTCTGGTAATTGGATGACAAACGCAGCCTAGACATTTCTGTCTTCTAGATTTAGAATCATTCTGATTTACGTTTTGCCTTAGCTTTTGAAATGTATCCTCTTTCATTTTGTCAGTGGTGCTCAAATGCCAGAAACCCTGAGGTCTAAAGGATAATAGTCTGGCAAAAAAGGGAACTTGTCAGGATTTACAGGTCTGCCTAGATGCAAGAACCTTATTATATTTACTGTTGGAAAAGTATGAGAAATTTGCTCTTCATTGATAAAACTCTTAGAAAATTAAAAATAACTTAGAAAATAACTTGAAACAATAAATAAGGCTCAGAATAAGACATTGTGCTCAGGTGGCATTTTCAAAATTCCCAGTCTCAAAGTGAACCTCACTGATTCTCTGGTTTTAGCTGAGTTTTCCTGTAGTTCTAGAAATCTCATCTTTGGTTAGGATGGTGCTTGAAATTGCAAACGAAAATCACTTTCTCATTTGCAAGAGATGATGGAAGATTGTCTATTCAGGAGTGATACAGACAGACTGAATGACCATCTGTGTCTTTCACAAGAAATGAGAGGGGCACTAATGAAACCAGTGGATTTGAAACAAAAGGCTGTTTGGGTTTCTTAGTTTCGTTCCCCCTACGCACACACACAAAGCGTGAACTTTTTACCACTGTGAATGTTAAAAACTTCGCACCTGTTTGAAGGAAGACAGAACAAGTCTACGGAAGAAATATTTTTGCTGAACACGCAAATATATCTGACCCAGAAAGTCCCAAGATTTGACTGATGAAGTGAGACAGCACCTGAGAAAGGCTTGTGTGCTTATCCTGCTGTTATCTTCTCCAGGCACCCAGCCATGTCTGCTATTGGAGTCAGGATTGTAGATTAGTGTTTGGGGTCTGATCCAGTACAGCCATTCTTATCTTTTACCTAGTCTCAAGAGCTCTTTTTCATTTTTTGCATTTCTGTGACTGAGGTTACTTTCTCAAGAAACAAAAGTTTGGAAGTTATTTCAGTTAAGGATTCCTTACCTGCCTGAAATGTCTTCTAAAGGGATTTTTTACACGTTTTACACATTTTTTTAGATGAAAAATGTAAATACCTATTTGGCTTGGTATTTCCTTAAATGTCAAAGACTTGTATGCTGAGGTGAAAAAAAATTGCCTGGCATTCTGTTCCTACAAAAGCCATAAATTAAAACTTTAAGCTGAATATAGAAAGTGTAAAATAGGACGTCTTTTGATTCTGAAGTACTGATATGCTGAGGTAAATCTGAGGTGTTTCTAGAATTTTTTTTATTTTTCCTTGTCTTTTAAAACTGCTGGTTAATGAGCTAGTTATCAATATCTACCTGCCTTGATTTAGATCAAAAATATGCTTGGAATCAACTAAATTTGCCATGCTTTTATTTTTATAGGAAGTGTACATTTTCTGGACTTTTTAGGTGAAGAAACTGCACTACAAAGAACAATTTTCTAAGTTTGCATCCTAAAACTGAACTTCTAACTCTCCCTGTGTGAGTAAAAATAATGAGTAAAAAATAATGCACTTTTAGGAAATATTGGTTGCAACACATTCAGATCCTTGGGAGCTCTGGCAATGTAAAACTTGTTTTATTTGAGATGGCTTGGCTTGACTTAGGAATGTAACTTCTCATCTAGATTCTACATTTAAATTTTGGCATAAGACCCAGCAGAGAGAGAGAAGAGTTGGTATCAAAGTCGAGAGCAGAGAGAGGGAGTGCATCTGTTCAGGAATGTACCCGTGAAAGCATTGCTCCATCCACAGGTCTCAAGGATAATCTTGTTGCAGAACCAGACAAGGTGAAGAAAACCTCATCCAGTCCTGAATAGCTGGTACCCTGTCTTAATATCAGCTTGTTGGGCGAGGTGGTTTTTCTCCCCCTCTGCCCTCTCCCTTGTCTGGGAGTCAGACCAGGAATTTTTCAGCTAATGGTCTTATTCTCAGCATTACAGTTTATGCTTTTTTGAYCATGTTGTTTTTGGTTTTTTTTGTTAGGGTCTATGTTGGTGGTTTGAGTTTTTTTTACCTGTGGAAGAGTGAAAATGTTCAATAATAAAAAAATACATAGTTTCCTCAAATAGCTTCTGTACATTGAGCTACGAACTGATCAGAAAGCTATTGTACTATGTTGCCTTTGCTCTTTCAAAAACCAGAAGCTGCTGCCTTGGAGAAGGAGTGCAAAGCAGTGATAGCTACTGTCTGCTTCTGCAGGCTGCTTGAGGTAATACACCAAAGGACGTTTGGTTTAAAGGGGAGTACTCATATATGCAACTTTGTCTGCTTGTTCTGCTTTTAAGTCAGTGATGGGGTTTTATTTTTCCCCTCCAGTTTTGTAATCTCAGAGAGAGTAGCTTCTCTTTACCAGGGTGGGGCTCTGGGATGCTTGCTACTGTAAAGCAGAGGGGTGTTACTGAACAAGTTGCCTCTCGACTGAGTAACGGCTTTGACAAGCTCAGGGGAAACATAGCCCAGCAGTGACATTTGAGGCTTTTGTGTCACATTTCTTGGAGGGAGTCTAATATTAAACAGACTCTTTAGAGAGAGAGAGGCATTGAGACCTTAGAGATGCATATCTATTTTTGGACTGTGGTAAACATACAGAATTTTTACTCATGCTGAGACTTTGGTGCATGTTTTTGAAGTTGGATATGAATCAGAAGAGTTTAGGATTCCCAAAGAAGATAATTGCTTGTTTTCAGATGTTATGCAGACATTTATATCTATGCTTTCTTTGACGCTTAAGCCCATAGTATTTGAATTTTCCTTTCATAAGTTATGTGGGTAAAGATTGAAAATACTGTTAAATTTAAATTCAAACAGTGTTACCTAGCAGTAATTGAGTAACTCAGTTTTCCAATACTAGGAGGCAATGTATAGTTGATTTATAATTAAACAGAAGCTTTATAAAGGGAAATAAACTCATCCAAGTAACCACACACATAGTTTGGTGGCTCAATATGCATTTTCTCCAGCATTGATTCACTCCTCTGTATAAAGCCCTGGCATTAAAATTTTTCAGTGCTAGATCTGTGTTGCAACTGAGTTCCCTAAATCTTCAGTTGCAAATTTGTTTAGACTGTTATTATTCTTGACTTCATTATTTTTAGAAAGGAAAAAACAACACTTTATCTTTCATATTTTATTTTATTTTACAGTGATGTTAAATTAATTCTGAGGAAAATGTACACAGTGTTCTAGTAGTTGGGAAACATATATAGCAGATGTTTCAAAGCAGTTTTGTCTATGTATTCCCATTGTAACAGTAATATATGTAGATTCCTCCTTTTACGTGGTGCTGACTTTTCAGAGTGTCTTGATTAATTTTGCCACCACATAGTCCCAAGTACTTTATTTTTATACTTTTTAAATTTTGAAAGAAAATAGCATTTGAGGGTCTAAATGATCATGTTAAAATTACTTCTAGGACACAAAAATTGAGAGGAAATTGCGTGCCAAAATTACTGCATCTTGAATTTCTTTATGGTACACCGAATAGTTTCCTGAAAGAAATAATTGACTTGATGCACATGTTCATTTCTAGTTAGAAAGAGTCCTGTTTTTCTAAGAAACTGGACTTGGGATTGAATTAATTTATTCAGAGGATGTTATTTCCCTCAAAAGTCATGTTGAATTGAAGAACTTCTCATAAAAGGTTTAATAAAGTGATACTGTACCTAAAGCACTAACTTCAGTCATCACAAGTTTGTTTTAATTACACAGGCTTCTGAGAGAGAAGTGACAAGAAAAACCAGTTGTCTGAGATGTTTCCAAATGCTCTAAGCTAGCAGAAGACTTAATTGCTTTATGGGGGCCAGGCTTGTGGAGAAAGCATATATTTTTATCAGGTAAACCTGGGAGAAACAAAGTTCTTGTTAACCCATTGATTGAAGCTTTGTATGAGCATAATGGTTCCTAAGAAGGAAGGTGCAGGAAAAAAGACATAGGGAAGGAGTGAGAGAGAAAAGATGACAAACTGGAGCAGGCACAGTAGCTGAAGTGATAACACAATATGGAACAGTTTTCCTGCAGTGCAAAGCAGGTAGCTTCACCCCCATCCTCAGTAACTTGGAAACTGACACAATTATTAAATTGAGCAACTGTTTTAACTTCAGGAAGAGAAAACAACCTGTTTTTTCATTTGTGTTTGACTTGACTAACAGTCTTTGGACTTTGGTTAACCTAATCTAAACCCAAAAGTTCATTTCTAACATACAATCTGTCAGAACAGACCTTTGACATAGATTTTGAAAATATTTTTTCTGTATACTATTATGCTTTACACTTTTACAGCCTTGTAATAAACTTCTCAGATGTGAAGGAAGCACAACCTAAGCAAATCAGAACATATGTCCACAGCTGAAGAAATATGTGGGCTTCCAATTCCAGTTTAGTCCAAATAGTCTTTTATTGTAGTTTATATTGTAGAGTCACTGTCAAATATTTTCATTTTTATAGTCTGAAGGCTGTGTTGAATGAAGTTTTCTGAAACTGGCCTTTCAGAGAATCTGACATCCCGTGGTCTGGTGGACCGATTCTTTTTTATGGAATTTTGAATGGTATCTGATGTAAAGTAATAGACTATGGGGTCAAAACAGCAGTTTGAAACAGCAATGCACAGAGTGACGGGGTACATAGTCCTGACCGCGGTCACCACTGAGCAATTGACCCAGGTCTGCGTTCTCATAAGGGAGTAAAGTATTAAGGTAACATTATAAGGCACAAAGCAGAAGCAGAATATCACCAAATGGACAAAAATCATTTTGAGTACCTTTTTCTTGCTTACTTTATTCCGGCTCAATGTAAGCGGTTTATTCAAAGTCCGTAGGACCATAGTGGAGCAGGTCACGTTCAGGATGAGAGGAATGAAAAACCCAACAGTTTCAATGAAGATAACAATCCGGGATAGGTAGTTTTTCCACGTGTCCTCTGAAAAGTTTTCAAAGCATGTCCTTTGCTCTGTATTGTTCCGGAGATTTGTGGACCGGAAAAAGCTTGCGGGTGTGCTGCCTGCTAGCACAGTTATCCATACTGCAACACAGACAATTTTTGCATTCCTTTTGGTCCGAAGAGTCTTGGATCGGAAGGGGTGCACTATGGCTAAAAAGCGATCTACGCTGATGCAAGTCAGAAACAAAATGCTCCCATACATATTTGTATAAAAGAGGGAGACAGAAATCTTGCAAAGAATGTCTCCAAATGGCCAGTTTCTGGTTACAAAGTAATAAATCCTGAAGGGTAATGTAAACACGAAAAGCAGATCTGATATGGCTAAATTAAGCATGTAAGTTGTCGTCTCATTTCGCACTTTTAAAGTACAAGTGAAAATGTAGATTGCTACACAGTTTGCTATGAGGCCGAGAACAAACACCATGCTAAAGATACACCCATACAAAGTATATTTAAAGGAGTCCTCAGTGGAACAATTAGAGCTTACCATTATAATGGTATGTTAAAAATTCCTCTGATTTGGAGGTTTCTCTGGTGTGGTTATTGCTTCTTTTTTGAAATTCCAAGAGAACTTGCAGATCAGATGTATTTGAACGGTGTGCTCTAGCAAGTTTGTTACTCTGGGAAGCTTCAGGGAAGGAAGGTGAGCTCTGTGGTAGGGGAGTACACCTCCAGCAGAAATCACTAGGAGGTCACTCTTTCTGCCAAGTGCTATTTATTTGTAATCACATAGCCAGTCTGCAAAAGTCAGAAAATACATCATTTGTGGTAGATGAGGTCACCCCAAAGCTCGCTTAGTTCCATGTCCCTCTTCGATTCAATGAAGCCATTGTAGGACTTTGTGCCTTACTCTTGGCTGTGGATTGTGACGGCAAATCCTTGTCCATCCAAATTTCCTGGGAGCGGGTGCTTTAGGAAACGATTTCCTGGACGCTGCGAAGTGTCGGTGCTTGCATTTCCCTCTCTCCCTTCTTTCTTTACAACAAGTTTTTGGGCTCGCTGGCTGGCCCCATGGGGCGGGAAGCAGAAGCAGAAGGGAGCTGCTTGCCAGGGCAGAAGCCGAATTCCAGAGCGCGTTTGTTCCTGCAGCCCACAGCCCTCGGCAGCTCTCAGCCCGGCTCCCTCTGGAGAGCAGAGCAGAGGGCCGGGCAATTTGTGGCGTGACATCACAGGAAGAAGAGGCCGGGCGCGGAAGAATGGTTTCAGTTTGGTTTGTTTGCCTTCCCCTCTCTCTTCTGTACTTTGCAGATGTAGCATGCAGAATGCTGCAGCTGCCTCTTAACTCTTTCCATGCTCACTGTGAGGTCCTTTGTAAATGTAGCTGGGGTCAGAAAACCTTTCTCTACMGTTATGACAAGACTTTGCAGTGTCTAAATAACTCTTACGCGTTTAAGTTCTTTAAGGTCCTGTTTTTCTTTGGAGATAGTAGTAATTGTGGGATTTTATATAGGAACGAACTAACATTTTGTTAATAGCTTTGTTTGAAATAGAGAATACAATCACCAGAAATCAGCAGAGTAGTTCTGACTAAATTTCCCCAATATACCAGTACAAACCCCAGGAAAAATAAAATAATTGCTAAGTAATTAAATAATTGCACCAAGTAATTACTGAAAAAGAAAGGGTTGCTCTTGGATAGTCACAGGACTGAGATGTGTTGCAATGGGAAGAGAGGGGTTTTTTTTTTTAACTTGTTCTATACTAGAAAGCACACCCTGAGCTTTATTTCTCATCAGAAAAGTGTTTCTTTCTAAAATAAAATATGGCTCCAGTGTTTTTTTGAAATGTTGTGGTGCAGAAAGCATTTTCTTGAACTTGTGAACACCGATTTAATACAATGAAATGCATGTACTGTACTGTGCAATTGTTTCTGGTAATTTAAAGGGGGACAGTTACCACATATGCACAAAATACCCCCATTAGTCACTGATAATGGAAACGAAAACATGTTATAACTAACTACATTATTAAGTAAATATTTAAAAAAAAGCAGTTCTTACTGCCTTTAGGGGCAGATATGAGATAAATCTCAGTTTAGACAGACTCATTTATTAAACAACAACTTGGACAGACTCACTTTTGGCATCAAACCCACTCTATTTCTAAGACTTAGAATAACAAATCTCTTCATATCTGGCTGGGGTGGCATGGTTCTTTTGAACTGGATTTTAATCAGTTGCACCCAAGCAAGTCTCTGGGCAAAGCCTTTCTAGTTTGCTGTGAAGGAGAGTAAATAATAGTGCTTCACAGGATTTTGGCAGGGTTTCCTAAGATGTGTCAAACAAAATTCAGGAACATGCAGAAGTGGGTCTGGCTTATTTTGTTTCAAGTTTTCTTTATAATTTTCTGTGAAGTATTTTCACCTTGATTTTGAAGTGAAATCAAACAGTTTAACTTCAATAGGCTATAACCACAGAAAATCTTTTAGATTGTTCTTGAAATTCATGCTTAAATGTAAAGCATAGTGCATCTTGGACTTCAAGTCAACTGGAAATGAAAATGTGAATTTGGCAGACTCATGTGTCCAACTTAGCATGCACCTTAGGATAAAGCTGCCTTACCTGCCTTTCCTCACAAAGTCATCATGCACTAAATTTTGTTTCTCTTCCTAGTAACCTTGCCATGGTGAAAGAAGGGTTTTCCTGCAGGCTCGGCATCAGGCCTGGGAGCTCTGCTCTCAGTTGTACTCTTCCATTTTTTTTGGTTGGAAAATGTGTGGGGCAGGCTCAGTTACTGGAACGAAAATCCCTGAAGTACAGAAATTCGATGTCACATGTCAAAGCCTCAAGTGATAAATCATGTTTAGAGAGAGAAACTAAAGGAAATGAGTGTGTATCTCACTGATCATTACTTTGGCCTTTGGACCAAGGGTTGAGGGTCTGTTCTGTTTTACCACTGTAAATGTGCCTTAGAGCAGTTGTGAACGTGCATCCTTAGCCTTTGCTCCGTCAGAGCCCCTGCCTTGCTCTGACGTGTGTTGTTGTTCCTGTTACAAGCGTGGACACTACTCAGAGCTGTATTTTAGGGTATTGTGTGTATGCTTTTGTTGTCTTTAGGACTCTGTTGCCCCTGAACCCTTGGTGCAGTACAGTACATGTGCTTTTGCACCAATTGATGACTTAAGTGATATTTGTAAATTCCAGAAATAGCATTCAGCTGCAGGGTTTTTCCACCTGCAGATGAAAATGTGAAACCCCTGGATTTACAGGTTTTTCCTTCCCTTCCTGTTTCAGCGAGGACAGTTATGACTGAGCAGGCAGGCTGAGTGATTTTAGTGTAAAAGTGTGAGCAGCAAAGCTGGGTTGCGTACCCACTTAATTTAGATGTAGCTGATTGTTACCAAGCAGTGTTCTAATTTGTGTGAGCTTGTTCAAGCTGAAGAACCTGTGTTAGTGTGCTGGAGGCTGTTGGGAGTCAGGAGTGGCCTCGGTTCTGGCCAGGCTCCAGCATGAACAGGGGGAACCTTCGTTTTGCCCTCTCCTTTTGTTAGATCATGTTTTAAGATGTTAGGCTTTGTGCCAACAGGTTCAAAAAAAGACTTTAGTAGCCCCCAACACCTTAAATTTTAAGATGTTTACCAGTTACGGAGAAAGAATTGGTATGGTAATGGCCTTGTTTATACTTCTTTACCAGAGGCAATTTTCCTTTAGGAAATGAGAAGGAGGGGGTAGGCAGGAGGAAGCAGCTGCAGGGTTTTTTTTTGTTGTTTTTTGGGTTTTTGGTTTTTTTTGTTTTTTTTTTTTTTTCCAAAGGAAACAAAGCTGTTGCCGCAGGGAAATGCATATGTAAGTCTGTCTGCCTTTCTGCATCAGAGAGGGGAATGAGTTAGGACCTGTCACTTGTTGCTAGTGCTGGATGAGCAGAGCCTGTATTTTCATCAACAGGCTTCCTGTGGCTCTTGAAAAGGCACCAAAGGCAGAATGAGCATGGGCTCCTTAAAGCCAAGAGCTGATGAGATGCTTGAGATCAGCTCTCACTTCAGCAGCAAACAGGTTTTGTGCACTACTTCAGTCACCGCTTAACTGCTTGTCTGAGTTTAGATACCTATTTAAGCAATCTTGGATTTGTGTGGCAAACTGTTCCACCACAGGGGGTCAGAAGGGGGAAAGTGCCTATAACCTCAGCAGTGTGCTATGAGAGTGGCACTGCTCCTTTYTCCCTGGGGTGCCACAGAGCTGGATACTTGCTCACATTTAGGACATAGGGGCAGGATCCCTTAAATTCAGAAGTCCAAATCGATTGGTAAAGAAATATTTCACTGAAATAAAACAAGTATTTGAATGCTTTTCAAGCCTTTGCAGTTGTTCTGCCCAGTGTCGTATGTTCCTCTGGTGCTACCCTCACCTTCAGTGCTGGACTTAAACAGGGGTTGTGGTCAAAGGTGAAATGCATTTGAACTTGTCTAATGTACTGCATTTGGTCTGTGCTCGTACTACTGCTAACAGCTCTTTAGAGAAAAAAAAATTAACTTTAACATTGGTAGCATTGTAATGAATTCTTACAGTGTGTCCAAGGCCAGAGTATGTGCTGTTAAATGAGGGCTGTCAAGGTTGCACAGAATGCTCTGTGTGAGACCATTATTCAGTAACTGCTTTTACTGCTTTTATAGGCACACCTGGGTCATGGTGCAGGCATTTGTTCTCACTTGGGTTAAGCAATGTTATTGCAAACTTGTGCTGTCTGGGGCAGTAAAGACAAATCCTGGCAGGACAATATTTTCTTTGACCTAAATGTTGTTCTTTATCTACTTATTTTGCTTCAGCTTTTTTTTTTTTTTTTTT
>NW_026623310.1:191362-269268 GCF_030028575.1 Malurus melanocephalus
TTTTTTTTTTTTTTTTTGTCTGTTTACTAGGGTTGCTCTTTGAACATGTGTATGTACAGGAAGGAATTTATTATGGTTGAGAAGTAGGGCTGAGAGTCAGGAAGTCTCTTTCTGCTGTGCCTCCGATTTTATGTTCCAATCCTGGCCAAGTTTTTTATAACTTTGTGCTTTACCTTCCCTCCACATAAGAGCTTGTTCACTTTCACACTTGGATGTGAGGCTGTCTTAATTGCTAAATGTAGTTTGAAGCCCTTGGATGGAGAACCCTTATTAAATATAATCTTGAGATAATTACAGTGATTAGTGAATGTGACAAAAATATAGAAAGATTAAAATTTTATATTTTTAGATTAGATTTCAGCCAAGCAAAAAGATCAGTTAGGAGACTTCATTTGTTTCACCTCCATCAGTCTCTGGAAAAGTAGGTGTAGAGGAAACAGGGCGGGACATTTTGACCTCAGCTGTCTTTGGGAGCTGCCTTCTCAGCCACTCCTAAATCACTATGACTTCTGCTGGGAAGTGGCTCACTGCCATCTTAAAGTGTGGTGATGGTGTCCACCTATGCAGGTGTTGCAAAGCTGCTGTGGCACTGAAAATTGCCTTTTTTTCCCCCTAAAAATTTTTTTTATGTGGTAGGCAAGTCTTCAAGTGAGCATTATAAAACTTAGGATAAATAGAGTATTTTTATCTAGCCAGCCTAATCCCTCATGACTATTGCAGAGGCACTTAAAGACTCCTCCATGTCAGGAAACTTGTTCACTTAATGCCTGTGAAATCACACATACAAATAAAAGTTGGTTGTGTAATTGCTTAAAATGGAAAAAAACCCTCAGAATAAAACTCTGGACTTCTTCCTTCTTTTGTGTCTGAAATGCTTCTCTTTTCCCTTTAGAATTGTTTCAGTTTCCTGTATAAGAGACACAACTGCTCTTCTGCTTGTAGAAAAGGAAACAATTTCCTTCTGTATGAGTTTTCAGGCTGCTAGAGTTCTTTTTTTCCCCCTCCCTCCCTCCCTCTACTCTTGGGTTGATGAAATAAGTCTGGTTGATCTCATGGTAGGCAGGTAGAGGTTAAATAGCATGAAATCTTTTTGACCTTTAATCTGTGGATTGGTTGGTTAAAAAGGGATGGGCTAAAAAATGAAGGAAAGGATCATAGGGATTAAAAGCTTGAAAAATGGATGTTGATATTCTTCAGAGGGAAGAAAAAAGGAATGTTTATAATATTAACAAGATGATTTTCAGTGGMTAGGAATAGACTGAAAGAAATCTCTAAAATATCAGGTAGGAGGAGAAATGCCTTTAACAAGAAAAAAAATTCTTGAGTTCTTAAACTCTCTTTTACACTTTTTTGACTTTAAAAAAGTGTTTATTCAGTTASTCTACAAATGTGATTGACATGACATCAAAACTTGAAATTTCTGTTTACTGTAGATGCAGAAAATAAGTTAAATGCCTTTCATTTCAAACACTGTGACAAGTCCTGGCTCTTCTCATACTAAATCCCAAGATTAGAAATTCAAAGTTTGAGTTGGCAGAAATTTGCCAGATGTTCCATGCCTAAATTTTTTTATTCAAAATACTTTTCAAGTGCAGAACTTGTTTTAAGAAAACCTAAAATATATTTAAAAAAACACTTGCTATAGTGAGCACATATGAGGAATGATAGGAAAAAAAGAAGCCTCATGAATTATTTTGGAAACTATTCCAAGCATAGGGCGTGAAATGGTCRGGGTAACAGAACTTGTAGAAAAATATCTGTAATTGGTCTAGTTCTAAAGCAGTTGTTTACTGTTTTTCATGTCTTTAGTTTAAGTTTTTGCCCAACATGTGTTCTCTGGGCAGATTAAAGTGGTCTGTTTCTGTGTCAGGATTACTGGTGTTGCTGCACTGGTTCTTGAGGATGTATTGTACTTTCATGCCACATTACTTGCAAGTACTACATCCAGTGTTTACAGCCTCTGTCAGTTTTGGCCTAATAGAGGCTTCTGACTTTATGCAGAGGACTTTAACCTCTACTTGTCAGAGGTAGCACAAAGCCCACAGTCACATTCCTATACTGTTTTTTATAAAGTTAAACATTATGAAGCTATTGAAAGAATTTGCCATAGTTATTCAGTAAGATTTACGTGAGTTCATATTGTTTCAAAAAACCCAAACCCCATGGTATTAATTTGGTTTCCCTCATAAAACTGGAATGGAAGAAGTTAAATGGGGGGGGGGGGGGGGTAACATAAGGATTATACAAGCTGGTAAGCTAATTAGTTTAGATAAATAGTGACATGAAAATGCTTGTCAGGGGAGAACTGCTGCCAAATTGCAGAACTTGGGCTTGATTAATGTGAAGAATTACTACTTTCTGAATGTGTAAGTCAGCAAATAACCTCTTTAAATTCTGCACAATAAGATCACTTAAATGATTATTTAGCATATGATTAGTATTGGTAAACAGCAATTACAAATACTTCAGCTGACTTTCCCTTATAACTGATTTTTCCTTCCAGCCCATATCCTGAAGTTTTGGGTGGACGAAGGTAATGCTTCTTGTGTGATAATTAAAATGTTTCTGCTGCAGATTTGGAGAAATGGAGCGATGCTCTCGAATGCAAAACATAAATGGTTCATTTTCATTCAATCTCTGTTAGTAAACTTCCTGGAAGTGGTAAGGTGTTTTTCTGGGAGACATTGGTTTGACCCTGGCAGGAGAGGGTGGGCTGGAACCTGCATCTCATGCCCTGAGCAAGTKCTCAGTAAGGAATTTTCATGCTTTGCTGTAAGGGAGTGAGTCCTCTGAAAGAAAGATGTCCATCTGTGGAAGTATTCAAGTCCATGGGGGGATGGGGCTTTGAGCCACCTGGTCTAGGCAAAGGTGCCCCTGCCTCTGGTGAGGGTTTTGAAACTAGATGATGTTTAAAGTCCTTTTCAACCCAAATTGTTCTGTAATAATGTATTTAGCTTCAGAAAAAGTCACTACACTGAGAACAGAAGCTGCAGTTCCCAGTGCAATATCCTTGCAATARTATTTTGTTCCCCCAGTGGAGGTGGTAGAGGAAGCTCCAGGTAGTGCTGTGCATCGTACACTGTCCTGCACACCCCTTGCTCAAGTCTCTGGCTTTTGCCAAACTTTCTCAGCTGTTTTGTGAGGTGTAGCTGATAGGTTGTGGAAAGATCACAAAGGTCCTACTTCTGCTTACAAATGTTACCTTCACTTTCTCTGTAGTTGTTGAATTCCTTGAGTCCTGATACGTTTTTGTGGTTGATTTAAACAGTTTAAATGTGAACTGTTGCTCGAAGTAATCCTACTGCTTTCCATTTAAGCCCCTCTGCTTCTTTCTTCCCTTGTGCTGTGTGTACATATGCATCAGCAAATGAGGACAGTTATTTGATTTAAAACTAATCCTAACAAATCCATAAATTGCAGTCATAGCTGTGCTAATGCTAAAGCAGGGGATGAGGCAAAAAGTGCAGATGGGTAACTTGAAGAAGGACCAGTTCACTTAAACTGATTGGAGCCAGCAGTGAAACTGTGCTGGAGGTGTTGTGGCAATGTTCAACTTTGAGGCTTTCAAATCTGTATTGTTTTGACTCTTGGCCAGACATCAGCCTAGTCTTTGGCTGTGTGAGGTTTAAAAGCCTCCTCTAAGCTCAAGAGTGAGATCTGTGCTTCTGGTTTACTACCCTATAATTTATTTTCATGTAAATGGTTTGAAACAATGATATTTATAACATAATAAAAGAGAGCCATGTGTGCCTAATTGTTTTTTTCCACAAAGAAGGATAAAAATGAGCAGTAATACTGACATAGTATGCATAATCATGCTTTCCCATTTAAGATTAATGGGGGTGATAAAGGATGACAGCTTTGTAAGACAAATATCTGATCAAGAGTGCATTGAAGATGCTGAAGTTTTCTTACTGACTTCAGGGTGTTGGATGCTTTGGGCCAGCTGTCTTCACTACTAATACTAGTTTTCATTTTCACTGTCATACAATTGCCCAAAGATTCAGACCAACCAGTTTGGAGAGTTAGAAAATCACAGAAAAATATGCTACAAGTACCTCATGTCACCTGCAGTTAAAATGGACAGAACAGAGAGTCAGGTAGTAGGGAGATGGACTCAGGTTGAGATTGTAATTTTTGGGTCTAACATCAGAAATACGTTTATTTGCAGCCTCCTATTTCCTTGCAAGTATATGTTAAAACCTGTTTTGTTTTTGCTGTGGCCAGGCGTTAGTTTCTATGCTTCAGAGCTGCTATAGAAAATGCTCCCTGAATGACAAATAAAGAACCTGTTACATACTTAAGGAAAAACAATCGAGAAATCTACATAGGAGAACTACAGGATTGAAGTATCTTAATTGAGGTGCCTTGTACGAGCTCTTCTTAAACAAGACATTTTTATGTAAGGCTTCTGGCTGCTGCTCTGCTGTGCTTGTGGGTGCGCTTTGGGTTTTGCTTTCTCCATGAGTTTGACATTCGTATATCTGCAATGAAGCAACTGAGCTGCTTATAGCACCCCACTCTAACCAAAAGCATTTTCCTTACAGTGAAAGTAAAGACAAGAGAGCAAAAGTGCATTCCAATCAAAGTAACTCCTTTAAATTTGAAAACTGTTTCTGTGGATTCTTTGCCCATCTTCCTCAGAAATATCAAAAGTGTATATATATAGGTGCATAGAAAAATCTTAGTATATCTACCTAAGTCAGTGTGAAAATGGTCTGTGTCCTTACCAGAGGCAATGTAGTGAAATGTCAAGGTCAACTTGTGTTTTTAAGCCTTTCTTTTATTCTTTATATTTTCAGTCAGATAGGTTTTCTTGATGAAAATGCAACATAAATCTATGAGACTTATGACTTTATAATCTCATGTGAAAGTATGTGAGAGGTAAATTTAGGAGAAATGGCTGAGCTGCAGTTCTGGTTTGTTTTTTCTAGCACAAATATGAGAAGTTGTAAAATTCAACAGAACTTGGAATTGCTGTTATTGTCTAATTTATGTGAGAACTTTACACACTCTGGAGTTTGAGAGCTAAAGGGAAACATTTTAAGAAGCTGATTAGGCTTTCCTTAAATTTAAGGGAAAAAAACTAGGACCAAAAGACTTGAATTTTCTCAAATTAGGATGTAGAGCACAGTAGTTGCCTCAGAAATATTGAACTTGGGTTTTGTTTTGTTTACAAATGACCTAGAGTTTCTCACAATAAAAATGCAGGGCTTTAATATAAAAGATCCTTCACTGCATAGCTGTGTAGCAGAAGGGTGTCCTGTGGGGAGGAAAATTTTTGCATTGGTGCTGTTCAAATGTGAAGGGGGGGTGGGATCTGGTTTGTTGTCTTTCAGAAAAGTGCAACCAAACATGATCTTTATCTTTTTAAAGCTGTAGGTGTTAAAACTCAAAGTAAATGTTGCTTTCCTAGATCCTTGTGAAGTCATCCAAATAGAAATGCACTGGGTGTTAAACACTGGGAGGATGGACAAGATGCCCCCCACTATGGTCCCTTCCAACCTTAACCATTCTGTGGTTCTCTAATATCCCACATGATTTTGCTCCAAATATCTAAGGGGGAAGTGTTGTGCCTTCCAGTGCTTTTTCCAGAGCCGTAGCTGGCCATCACTGATCAATCTTCATTAAAATTCTTATGTGGCCCTGAGAAAAGGTACTGAATATCACATCTTACATTATTTTCTGCAAAATAGTACTGGCCTAGTTTGCAGAAATGTGARCTCAAACTTCTTGCAGATGTTGATGTGGTCCAGGTGTGGTCTGCATTTGCCACATCCACACACTCACTTAGATAAATTGCTTAGGGCTTTTTGCATCTTTTTATTGTTTTTGCCCTTCCTTGCTAGTTCATCTAAATTTTTTGATCCTAGAAAAGAATTAAAGCAGACATATTGCATTGTTTTAAGGTTTCTTTAGTCTTCTTTTTTAAGGATCCTCAAATAGCTGCATGGTTATTCCACATGTTTTAGTGTAATATGCTTCTGAATCCATCATTTACTAAAGGATACTCTTACATTTGGTAATGCTAGTTATGATTTTTTCTCTGCTTCAGATCTGTGCAAAACTAATGCTGATACCATAATTCTGCTGGCATAGCAATTCTTGCACTATTTCTCATATGGTTATACAAATTTACAGTTTGTAGTTGTGGAAGCCAATTAATGCTGTAGATCCGTAAAATTACCCTTGAAAGGAGTGATGGGAAGTGAAGGAATAACCAGGAAAAAGCTGGGGTGGTAAGAAGAGTAGCACTTTTTATTTCTTTTCTTTGTAGAAAGCACTGTAGTACCTTTTACCCCTTTTAAACAAGGACATGTCATGAAARGWCAAGGGGGAATGGCTTTAAATTGAAGGATGTTTGGTTTAGCTTGGATATTGGTAAGAAATTCTTTACTGTGAGGGTGGTAAGGCACTGGAACAAGTTGTCCAGAGAAGCTGTGGAGGCTCCATTCCTGTAAGTGTTCAAGACCAAGCTGGATGGGGCTCTGAGCAACCTGGTCTAGTGGAAGGTGTCCAGGGGGTTGGACTAGACCTTGAAGTCCCTTCCAGCCCAACTCATTCTGTGATCTGCCTCAGAATTAGCTGCAATACTTYGAGAGAAAACAAAGAGGAAAAATATTTAGTAATTCTTAAAATAATGGATTTATAAAATTACTAAAAAGTGAATATGAAACAGGTATGACATTTTAGAAAATACAGGTACCAGTGTTTTTCAAGTTTTTGTTTCAGGTCTGTTAAGCCAAGCTATTGAAAAGTTTGTGGTATTTTTAGTGGTTTTTATGCTATTCTATATCACACTGTCAAAATTCATTATTTATTTTCAGTTTGGGAAGAATGTTTCRTGAGGTTCTTTAAAATAACAGCCCAAGATCTTCTTTAACATTGTTCTGTTAATTTGATTTCCAGGGTAGTCTTCCTTACCTCTATTATACTGCATTTTGGCTAATAGTTRCATAACTGCTTGCAGGGCAGAAATATATTATTGGAGATACCTTCCTAATTCTGGCAGCTGAGCACTGAGAAGCTCTGCATGTGCTTCTGCTCTGAAAGCCAAGCACAGCAGAGTGACTGCCAGGACTTGTCTGCCTTGAGCTCATACTGAGGGATAGACCAACTGAGTTGAGATATACCATAATAATAGTTATACAAGTATTGGCTTAAATTGAGATTAAACTCTTCTCAAAGGAAGGGTTTGTGCCCAAAATGTTATGACAGCAATAGTTTTGTTACAACTTCAGGTTTTTCTTTCTTCTTTGTGATGTGTAATTTTCTTCATATTGAAACATTTTTCAGAAATCATTGATAAATCCATCACGTAAAACGGTTTTCACACTAATGTTGTGATGTTTTGCTATAAAGCATGGCATATGGTTTCTGGAACTCCAATTTCTATGCTATTTTTCTCTTTTAGATTATATAGAGTACACTGCAAGATATTTATAGTCCTTTTTTCCTTTAAATATCACAGTCTGCTCTTAATGGTTTCAAGACATGTACCAACCCCTACCTAGTAGTACTTTTTYTGGGTAATTGCTCTTTCTGTGCATGGAGATTATCTGTTACATCCTTTTTTGTTCAATTTTTGATTCGTTGACTCCTTGGTTATGTTGGTAAGAGATATTGTCCTACTCTTTCAAAAACTGCTGTCTGCAAAGTTTCCTGGCACACTTACCGCTTTTAGGTTGATAACAGAATTGTTAGTGGTCCATGATACTTAAATTTGTCCAGCTAATGAGGTACTGGAAACAGCACAAGACTTGAAGCTGAATCACAGGCTTTAACCAAAAGTCTCGGAGGCACTTCATTGTCATGTTTCCACTYGTACTTATAAAAATATTTCCCAGAACCACTCTTACTTGTTGTTCTGGGAACTGGGACTATGTAAGTCAATTAGAAATGAAACCGATAGAAAATGTGGTGCTGTGACAATTTGATTGTTACAATACTAATTATGTAAATAAATCTTCTTTACCGAGATGGCCATTTTGTGACTCAAAAGGTCCTCTGAAGAAAGTAACTGCTTAAGTACTGTTTTGCTCCCCAGTGTAAGAATTTTTCACACACAGAAATAACTAAATAACTGTTACTTCTAGTATTGTGTGACATTATTTAACATAATGGTCCCTTAAACAGCTCTCCTCTACTAACTGTGCTGAAAATGTTTACTCTCCGTAGTGTTCTCCCACTTTGAAGTTGTTGCTATAATTCTCAACCTCAAGATCCTTGTCAGGACTGTTACTGGTTGCTATATTGTCATTTCAAAAATCAAATGGTTTGCATCATGTGGCTTTTGTTTTATTGTACACAATTTCCTGTGTGGAGACTGGCGGGAAAGTGGTATTGGTTCAGTTGTCCTTGAGATCTTTGTCTCTTGCCAGAAAATTTTGAGATTTGTCCAAGAATTAGTCATTCTGAGCCTGGCTGCCCTGGGGAGCTAGGTAATAAACTTGCTAATTACTTCAGATACAGATTGTTTCTGCAGCAGCACTGTCAGTGCAGAACACAGACCCCTCCGAAGGATGCTCATAACAATTGCTTTGGGGGAAAAAAATGTGTGGCAGATGAGCCTAAAATGATATTCTCTTGGATAATGTTCAGCAAAAAATAGCAATGATTATTGTATTTTGTAGTTCTTTGTGTACCTGCCTGTGCAGTTGTGTGAGTTGAGCAGAACTGCTGAAGGAAGTGGTGCAAGAGCTGCAAACCATGTGGTGGCCACCTGCTCAGGATCATCCTGAGCAATTTAAGCACACTTATAAAAGTTCTGCTTGTGGACTGTTTCCCAAAACTACTTTCAAAGAGACTTTTAAAAGTTAGTCTCACAGGCTTGGCAAATAGGAGCAGTCCTAATGACTAGGGTTTGTTTTTTCCCTTCAGTATTCAACTGGTGATTGGTGGCAGAGCTACAAGGCAATAACTGTCAGAAATTTCCTTGTTTGCCAAGGATTATCACTGGTCTATGTAATGTTTTTGAACATAACTGATAGTTTTAGTCACTGTGTTGACACAGAAGGTCAATCAGCTTTATGGTTAAAAACTGTTTTCACAGAATTCCTTCTGTACTGCTAGGAAGGATATTTTGATGATGCTTTTGTGCAGTGAGAGACCCTGTAAAACATAGAGAATTGGTTTATTGGTCTTCATTTGGTGAAGAGTAATTTCAGGAGTGGAGGGGCTGAAAACTATGGTATTCATTATTCTGAAATAATGTTCAATTTCTAACAAGATTTGCCCAAGTCTCTCCAGAGACTTCTGAGGAAGAGTGGATTATTGCAAAGCTATGAGAATGGATTTGCAGCATCATTTAATGCAGCACAAGTATAAGATGCATATTCAGGCTGTGGCAGCCTGGCTTTCCTTCTCCAGAGAGATTTGAACTCCTTTATCACTAGCTATGAAAGGAGATCCTCACAAAGCTGAATGAGTCTATTACTTGATCTCAAATGCTGAAGATGAGTAGGATAGGAATAGGACTTGTATTAAACATACACAGACTATAAGGAGGTAAAAATGTCAATCTGTCAGTTTCTTGTATGAATTAAACTCCTAACACTGTAGTTGTTAATGTTTTTCTTTACAAATTTTGTAAGAGCAAGCCCCAGTATGAACATAATTTATATAGCACAACTCATGTGTGAAATTAGGACCCGATCCTTGATTTTGTCGGGTTTTTTTCGTGACCAATACTATTTCAGTTTAGACCATGTAATCTACTTTGTTTTAGCAGGTCTGAATTATTTCAGAATTCTGGTAACTAAATGTCGCATGAAACTTCTGAAAACACAGTTGCAAGCAAAAGCCAACTTTGTGGGCATGCAACTCTCCCATGGGAAAGAGGGTTGGAAATCGCTTGTACTGATCCAGTCCTTGCACTTCCATTCCCAAAGCTGTCAGTTCTAAACTGGCTTTGTTTTGCTTTGCAAAATCACAGCCATTTTTTATCACATTTTGGAGAAGAATATTTCTTAACATTATGTGTTGTATTGACTGATTCAATAATTTGAAAACAAGCAAAAGAATAAAAGAAGGCCCAAGGCAAAAACAACCTCACCCAAGGGACCTTGGCATTGAGATATATACATAGTTAAGTGCTAAACACTGCATTAAAATTTAATGTGAGCAAATAACTAAAACCTGAAAATATATTAGGAAATTATTGCCAAGAATAAAAACATAAAGCACATAGAAAACAAAGACAAAAGCAGGTTTTTTATTAATGAACTACTAATAGTACTGCTCCTCAGGGATTTCCTCTGTGGTCAGTGGAGTACACCCAAACCCCAGGGTAGCTCTTCCCCATATTTAAGGATTTAGGTATTTTGTTTAAACTTTTCATGGAAACCGAAGTCCATCTAAACACGTAGTTGGGATAGAACAAATACAAAGATTGGGAAGCTAGGAAGCACCTGTATGTCCTGTAGTTTTGCTGTAGCCAAATAAGGACTAGCAAATAAGAACTTCCTCCTGTTTTGTCCATAAAAGGAGCTTTCAGATGGGGAAAAAATAACTGCAGATGCTTGTGATGGAGGCGTTGCTGCATGGAAACATCCTGCAAAGCCTCTTTTAACAAAGCCCCACTTAATTCACAGAGTTTAGCCTTGGAGAGCTAGTTAGCCCTGGGTATTGTGAGAGGGAACTGAGTCAAATGTCAGTCTTATTCTTCATTCTGATGCCAGGGGCCTTGTGACCCCAAGAAATTTTAAGTCTTCATTGCTTTCTCGCTTTTCGCACTAATAAAATGAAGTTTCTGTAGCCATCACAGCGAAGTCTCAAACGAAAAGCAGCATTTTGCTTAATTAGTGAAATTTATTCTGTGGCTGTATCTAGTAACGTTAATCACTTACTGAGCATTAAATTAAAGTAAAAACTGCAAATCTCCTTTCACATTAAAGGAATGCATTGGAGGTGGCCTGTTCACCCTAAGTGCTGCTTGAAAGCTTTAAAAAGCAATATAAAATTTGTAAAAGATAGCGTGAATAACATTGCTTTAGAAATGAGTTCCTGGTAAACATTTCTGTTCGATTAAGCTGGACCTGGGGGTTAAAGTTCTTCTGTGGCTATTAGTTATAGAACTGGTAATTGCATGGTTAATGATGTTATATTTCTCTCATTTGAGTGTTGAAATCAAACAGTGGGACTGAAGCAGAAGTTTGCCTTCATTAGCTTGAAAATGCCCTGCAAGCTGCAAAATGCACTTTGAATTAATTAAATAGAATATTTTTTCATGTGTAAGTATAAAGAAAGAAGACAGGGCTGTAATTAAACCCATCAGTTTTGCAGCAGGGGAAGTAGTTGCACTTGAGAAAATCCCTCTGTGTTTCTGTGTTGTGACACACAGGTTTTTTTTGTGAGGCACCAGTCTTGTCAGTGCAGCACCTACTTCTCCAACTATGTGGCCATGCATTTTGGAAGGGTACTGGTAAGAGTATTAGGGGACCCTGGGCAAAGAGCACAGAGGGCAGCACCTAATGGCTGAGAGGAAGGTGGAAATGGTCAACAAAACACCCACTTTAAATGTCACCAGGTTTGAAAGCTAAATAACCTCTTTCTGCTTGTGCAGCTGCAGGGCTGACAAGTTTGTGCCGTCAGCGTAGGTGACACAGCTGTGGCTTGCCTGAGGGCACGCGCTGAGTGGGGCTCTCACATCCTGCCATTGCTGTGCTGGCAGCTCTGCGCTGCTGTGGCCACCTGGGTTGCAGCTACCTGTTGGTCTTGCCACATTCTTAACCAGAGCATCAATTAGTGTTTGTGGGAACCAAATGAGATGTGTTAACTCACTGCATCTTGCTGTTTGGTCTCTGTGGRTAGATGCTTCCACACAAAGGATACCCTCGTGCTGACTGTACTCATCTAACTGATGGGAAGCAGCAGTCAGTTTTGTACATTCTTGTCAGATAAAATTCCAAGTGTCTATCAGGTTATGGAATAGGTTGTTGTCAATAAATGTACAACACTGTGTACTTTGTTTTTTGCTCTTTTCTGCTCTGCTCTCAACCTTTGTGGTGTGGCTTCCCTTGTCTGTTCTTTCTGCTTGTTCTGATTCTGCTTGTGATTCTTTGGAGAGTAGACTTAAGTCTGGCTTTCCCTGTTAACTTTCTGATGGTTTAGTGCATTAAATTGACTTATGTGGAGTTTGACTGGTTGTCGAGGCTGGCAGGTAGAAGAGGAGTGGAAATAATGCAGAAGTAGGCAGATCCCTTCCATGTGTCCCCATACCTTATCAAAAGTAATCACACTCTGAATAGAGTGAGCAAAATTGGAGCCGGGGTGAGAGAGGACCTGGAACTGCTGGTCTCAAGTGCTCACTCAAGAATTGTAACTTCTGCTTCTGTTTCTAGACAGAAGACTAATTCCCTTTTATCAATCCCTTTTCATCCTTCATTAAAAACAATACTTTTCGAGTCACTAATTGCTAAAATGTGAATTGAATGAAGCAGGGTTCACCCTTAGTTAAGATATCTCAGCAGTGATTACTCTGGGAAGGAAATTTGGAATCTTCAGAGCAAAGTGAAGTGCTAGTGGGAATAATAAAAAAGGAAGAGGCCAAGTGGCTGAAGAATGAGAAATAGAGAAGGTCATGTGTCTGCGTTTCCAGCAAGGGCAACACTGAGAGACACAAGTGAGAAGGGCATGCACTCCTAAATGGAGGGGAAAATTATGCAAACCAGTCCAAGAGCTAAACTGGTTGAGAAATGATGGAGAAATAACTGTGTGGCTATGAAGCAGTAACTGATGTTTTTTCTGCTATGCATGAAATAACTTCAGTATTGCCAACATCATATTTTAAAAGTTGCAGTGTGAAAAATTGTAAATCTCGCCACTCTCATCTTGTTACTCTGAATTTTTATTTGATGCACTTTAAAAAAAAAAAAGTGGGGTTTTTTAGAAATAAATCTAAATGAAGAATGTCTTGGTGATAGTTCTAATTCTAATAAATCTAGTCTAGTTTTACTAGGCTATTTCTTATTGCCTTAGCCAGGTGATGCTGCATGCTTCACATACATGCTGTGCTCCTGTTTTTAGCTATAGGTTTGTCATCTGTGCCATTGCATTTTAATACTGAAAATGTGCATTTGGAGATGCAAACAGACCATGGACCATCAGACAGTGATTGTGTACAAAGCAATGAGCTGGCAGATTTTACTGCAGTCTTTTGGGGAGATCATTTGAGAAAAATGCTGAATGTCTGGTTTTGCCCACTTCATCCTAAGTCTTATAGACACTGCTTCCCCTGCCTCCTACCCTSAAGAAGGCACATACTTGCAATCAAATATTCCTCTGTTGCTTCAGTAGTTTGGATGCTGCACTGTTGAGAGGCAACATTTTACTCAAGATGAGTCTCCTGTTCGAAGAAATTAAAACCAACACAAGCCATTAAACCTGTGCTTTCCAATTTATGTATAAATATGGTGCCAAAATATTTTCCCATGCAGTCCTGCTGTCTCAGCACAATCCTCTTCTCTCTGTGACACACAAACAGGCTGAGATGTTGTTTCTGYAAGACTGCTGTTTATTACTAACGTCAGCAGAAGGACTGGTGTGGTTTCAGCCAGAACCTTCTCCATTCCACTTATATCCTCCCTGCATCACCTACCCTGAGCTCTTAGTTTCAGATGTATTCCAGAGGACTTGTTTAAAGTACTGAGAGCTAGCCTCAAATCAAAATAGGGTTTGTTTTGGGCCATGAGAGACGTAATGTATGCAGAGTCACTCTTAACTCTTTCCAGAGGTGGCTCTGCAACATGATAATGAAGAGACTAAATAGTCCCCAGTGCAGTTGACTGTGGTTTATATTGTCAAATGTAAAATATTGGGTAGATGTTACAGCAGAAATTGATTGACAATAGTTACAGCAGTGACTTTCAGTCACCAATAGGTTGAGGTTTCGTTTAGCTGATTTTGGGTGGGGTTTTTTGGTTGGTGGTTGGTTGGTTTGGTTTTAGGTGTTTTTTGGCTTTGGGAGGATTTTTTGTTTGTATTGTTTTGTGGTTTTTGATATACAACCTTTTATTTGTTTTCTTGTATTGATTACTCTTCAGAAATTACTTCAACAGGAATTAGTAAGGGATTCTAGAATACAACTATGTCTCAGATCTGCAGTCTGCTCTTGAAATAGGAAAGAAGTGTTTGATGTATTTAATAGCTCAAAGTTAAATGGTTAAAATTTGTCTTGCAAAGCAGGAGTGTTCCGAAGTACTCCAAAATTTTAATCTTCTGTTGAGAATCACATCTGGAGGTTGGTTTTCGAGAAGAAGGAACAAAATTCATTCAGAGTGGTTGTCTGTTCTTGGTGTGATGTAGGATTCCTRTAATTTTTCTAGGGGTCGCCTCTGTTCGATCTTATCAAGCAGTCAAAAGAACGAGAAGGCCAAACTGATCAGCCTGAGCCCACTTCTAGTCTCAATATGCCTCTCCAGCATAACCACACTGCTGCAGACCTGTAAGTAAATGCCTGGGATCTAGGGAAATGTGAAGTAGATATCACCCTTAATATCCAAATCCACATGTTTCTCTTTTCCTACTTGTTAGGCTTGATACTTAAGTTATGTTAAGCCATTTTATTTGCAGATATTCATTATACATAAAAATTTAAATCAAATGCTGAAATATTTTTCCCCAACCCTATCAAGCTTGTAATTGCAAACTGTTGCATTACTTGCCCAGGAATAAATAAGTCTCTGTATTAGGTATTGGGGATGAACAGGTAACAACAGCAATTTATTTTTCTAATGGGGAAGAGGCGAGAGTTCCTGAGAGTATTATGCATATAGAATTGTTCCTTTATCCTGTGATGTTAAGTGCTTAATATATGTTGAATCTCCAGATACCTTTCTCCTGTGAAATCTCCTAAGAAGAAAGCATCTGGAACTCCTCTAAGTGCTACTTCCACTCCAGATGCTCAACCTGCTGTGATTCCCCAAACACAGAAACCACAGAAATCTACCTCCCTTTCTCTGTTCTACAAAAAAGGTTTGTTCCTTCTGTATGTGCTGACATTGTAAAGGTAACTCTTGTTTTTTTATCCTTTTTGGATTTTGGCATTCAACATTTCTGAAGAGTTTATTGCAGAATCTGTAGTGAACAMCATGCAAACCTGTGGAAGAATGGGCAGAATGGTGCCAGCAGGTGGTTACTGTGTGTGCATTCTGCACGCTGCAGGGTCAAACTGGAAACTTACCTATCCTGGCTGTAAGAGTGACCTTATGGGCTCAGGTGGAGGGTGCTTCTGTCACAGCATCCTTTTCCGAGTAGTGACTATAAACAGATGTCATGGAAAGCTGAACAACTGGGCAAACATGGATGGTGCTTCCCCTGAATGCTTTCCAGCCTGGAACTCTGCCCAGCTTGCGAGTTTTTTGACCTTTTTGTGCTGTGTCTGCTTAGTAACTCTCAGCAGATTCATGTCCAGGTGCTTATTTAGACTCTTTGAATTGGCGTGGACACACATGTGCAACATTCTTTAGTGTGGCCTTCCATGTGTCTCTTGTGTGACAATCTTTTCCATTTATTTTGAACCTGGCTTCTACTACCTTCACTTGATGTGTGGTCATTTTTGTGGTTGGGGACAGTGAATGGTGCATAGCTGTCCCTTCTCCGTTGCATTCCTTTTATTTTGTACACTCCTGTTCTTATAAGGTCAGTTTATTTTTCTTTGTTCCTGAAGTGTTTCTACTGGCCTATCGTCGACTCCATACCCTATTCCTTCACCTTCTCTCYGAACATCCTGACCTGGAACCCTTGATATGGACCCTCTTCCAGCACACACTGCAAAATGAGTATGAGCTAATGAGAGACAGGCACCTGGACCAGGTAACATGAACAGAAAAGTTTCAAAAAGTTTAAAAATACTTTCCTGGAAAAAATGTTCCTTTACGTGCTTTAGCTATTAGGAATTTTACTCTGAGTTTTTATTAATCTATTGATCATTGAAAGGAGTATTGAATTTAGACTGAAATCTGTCATCTCAGTCTTTCAAGCCTTGCAATTACTTAATATGGCACCTTCAAATACATTTTCAGCTATTTTCAAAATAATGAAGACAGACCACAATTTCTAGTAATTTGTGTAAAAATACAGTGATTTTCTTTGGGAAGACAACATGTGTGGCTGATCAATTTTAATTGCAGTATGTGGTATGAGTTTGAGCTATCAGCTCCAGTTAGTTGTTTATCACATAAAAATGGAGGTAGCAATAGTTGACTTATGTTCTGGAAGTTCTTATGAAGTTGGGTTGCCTGCTAGTTTATAGAGCACAATCAGTAATAGAAAGCTTACTTTCTAACTTGAAATGAAGAAGCTGAATTAATTTTCCGCATTTTCAGTTGTTTTGTCATGTTTCTTTAATAGATCATGATGTGCTCCATGTATGGCATATGCAAGGTAAAGAATGTAGATCTCCGATTTAAAATAATAGTTTCAGCATACAAGGAACTTTGCAACACAAATCAAGAGGTATGAAAGTTCTTAAATGTTATTCCTCCATAAAAATCTTATAAACTAATTATTTTCCTGTGAAATCAAAACAAAGTACACTTGAACATACAAAAGAAAACTTCTGCTTCACTGCATCTCTATTTTGTGGAGGAGAAAGCGGACTCTAATACTACATATCTCATTTAAACATCTTGCATAGTTTGGTAACTCTCCTCAGAAAACAAAATTCATTCTGTCTTTTGAAAGATGGTAAATAGTTACTTTTGATTCTGTTTGAAGTCTAGATGAAAAATTTGTGTCTAGAGCTAGTGGGATTTTCAAATTAACACAATTTCCTTTATGAGTTGTCTAACTTCCATAGAGCATTAAAGAAAGAGAAGCAAATTACTTTCTACAGAAGCTTTTAATAGAAATACGATTTGATACCAAATAGAGATGTATGGTTATATATCAAACAGCTGTGTATGTATTAAAATCGCAGGCTTAATTCTAACATGARGAAGTTCCTTTCTTCATAGGAGCTTTAATGTACTAAAATTTTTGTACAGCACAGTAATAAAATCAACAGAAAAATCCTCACCAGTTAATGGAATTGTAGCATCCTTTCAGTAGCAGAATTTCTCATAGTGTATTTGTGGGTCTTGGCTAAACTCCAGACTTTTGTCTCCAAGCCTATAGAACTATTTCATCCCCATCAGGTCAGTAATGAGTTTTTAAGCCTTCTAAGACATGTACAGTAGTCTAGCCTTTTTGACACGTGTGTGTGAAAGCAAATCGTTCTTTAATTTGGAAAATGTTAAAACTGTGTTCCCACCAAGGGGCTGTGCCAGTTAATGAAGCAGGTGCCTGTACTGCTGTTCATACATGTTTGGAAAAATCCCCAAYAGTTAAGAGAAGTTACAATGACTTGCATACAATCCACATGCCATCCTAGCTCCTAGTCTAACAGAGACTTTGAGTGATTTTATGAGTTTGTCCAATGTAAAATTTTCATTCCTTTTTTTGTTTAAATCTGTGTACAATTTTCTCACCCTGTGTAGACTTTCAAACGTGTTCTTATCCGGGAAGAACAATATGACTCCATCATAGTCTTTTACAACTTAGTGTTTATGCAGAAGCTGAAAACAAACATTTTGCAGTATGCTTCCAGCAGGGTAAGCCTTTAGCTCTGTTCATTATTCAATAGGCTAGAAATATATAGGCAATAAAACCTTATGATTATTTTATTGTTTTTATAGCCTCCCACTCTGTCACCTATCCCACACATTCCTCGTAGTCCTTACCAGTTTTCCAACTCTCCCCGGCGTGTCCCTGCTGGCAATAACATCTATATCTCACCTCTGAAGAGCCCATACAAATTCTCTGATGGGTTTCAGTCACCRACAAAGATGACTCCAAGGTCTAGGTACGTTGTTGACAAGCATTTCTTGGACTAAATTAAAGGTATTTGGGGGATTTTAGTGGAAGCAAGTTGGAAAACTGCACAGTACAGTTTGTCAGTAGTCTGAGGCTATCATAGAATTTTTGGTTAATAATTTTTGTCGTACTTGGAATCTTTATTTATCATTCAGTGCTTTTCTGTTTTGCTCAAGGAGTTTTTTGTTGGGTGTTTTTTTTCTCTTTTTTTTTAGTTTTTTTACCCCCTCTAAGAGTTTCCTGACCTGGTTGCTTAAATATTGTTGGTTTTGACCCTGCATGACACTCCTGAAAACCATAAATGAGCTTTGTAAGCTTGTTAAAAGGGAAAATACTTTTTTGCAGCAAAATGTTTGTTTGGCTGGCTGAACCGAACATTTCAAACCGTTGGTCACTAGCTCTTAGCAGATGAGGATGACAGCAAACGTACCCATTTCCAGTGGCTTTCCAGACTAGGATCAAGTGGTCCCACTGTGTACAAAAGTTTATATGTTATTGTGTATTTTGAGACGAAGTCCTGCATGATTTTGATTAGCAAACACCTAAAGGTAAAGGTGAGAAGGTGATTGCCAACACTGAAGGGTCTTCCTAATAGTAAAGGACAGACTATGGGGCTCACTGATTCTTTCAAGCCACAATTCATCTCTATCTGTGTGATTCAGTTCATTTGGTGATTCAGTACTCACTGGCTCCAAGAGAAGTGTCTCAACACAGAAAGCACAGTATGGATTTTTGCATTGTTAATACATAGAGAGAGAGAGAGGGAGAGAGGAAGAGACTTGTTAATGCCTTGTGCTAAGCTGTGCATCCAAATTAGTGGATGCTTCTGTCATTGTTAAATGTAGCTTAAACTTCTCTTCTTTGTTTGGCAGAATTTTGGTGTCAATTGGAGAATCATTTGGGGTGAGTTTTAACATTCTTAGTATCTGGTCTTAAATGCATTTAACTTTTTGAGGAATGGGAGAGCCTGCTCACATCTCTAGAGCTGACCAGTGAGTGTGTCTGATTTAATATAGTAATTATAGGGGAGTTCTGTTAACTCCTTCCAAATACCCAGACTTCACTTTTAAAATGTGTTGCATTTGCATTTTATTGTAGTTGCTTTGGCAAAAGATAAAGACTCCAGGGTTTTAGAACTCCTAATTGTGGATATTCTAGAACTGGAGAGGTTTCAGGATTTATTGGCAATTCTTTCCCTATTTTCTTGTCACTTCAGACTTCTGAAAAATTTCAAAAAATAAATCAGATGTTGTGCAACAGTGAGTGCCAGCTGAAGCGCAGTGCAGAAGCAGGTGCTGCTGCCCCAAAGCCACTGAAGAGGCTGCGCTTCGATATAGAGGGGCAAGATGAGGCAGATGGAAGGTGAGAGATTGTCCTGGGCTTTTCAGAAACATTGCTTATCAGGGTCTTCATCCTAATTTCTTTCTGATCTCCTGTCTTGTGTTAATTAATCAACTTTAGCAGCTCTGTCAMATGAGAGATGGTGGCACGAAGCTCCTCAGTTACACGCTTTGATGTCAGAAGCGTTTCACCTTGATTCAAAGTTTAGGTTATGACGTAAAAAGTTACTTTTATTAACTTAATCCTATGCTTTCTGTCTGCAGTAAACACCTACCCCAGGAGTCCAAGTTCCAACAAAAGCTTGCAGAAATGAGTGAGTATTACTTTTCTCATAATCTGCACAGCACTGAGTGCCTTGTATAAAGCCATTTGGGCCCACTCAGGTGAAAACATTGCTTAACACCAAGGTGATTTGGGTAACTTGCCTAGCTTTTGTACTTGGTGCATTTTATCTTGAAAATGCAGATTACAAAATGGAAATTCATGTACACAGGAAAACCATATATAGTTTTTTTTGTTGCTTTGCTGAATACTGAAATGTGTGAGACAGCTTTTTCTTCTAGTGTGGGTCAGCATTTCTTTCAGATCTTATGGGATCACTTTTCTGTTTTAAAATGAAACACGAATCTAGCTGATGAAAGTACAACGGCTCCAGCCCCCCATCCAAGTTGTATTTTCCAGTCATGAGAAGGAGCACACTTGGCCTGGCCAGGCATTCTCACTCTTTGGTGCAATTTGAGCTCTGCAGCTGAGCAGATTTGCCCATTAAAAACTCTCACCTCACTCATCAAAATAGTTCTGAGTGTGGATCCAAGCACCTCTTCTGTATTTTAAGGCAGGGAAGATGTTTCAGTGTTCACTTATGGTAGAGGTTAAGAAGGAGAGTTGTGTCTCGTGTCCAGTGGTGTTAGTGTGTGCAACTAAGGGGAAAAGGCATTTCTTGGGCAGGCTGTCCCTGGGATGGGGACACTGCTCAGCCCACAGCATTTGCCTGGCTACAAGGAGAGATTTCCGGTGTGACACAGACCATCTGCCCACCTTGARGATAGAAACAGACACAGTGAGGGAACAGAGACAATGAGAACTGAAGTGAACAGGTGGAAGGAATTTCATAAGGTGTGCAAGATTGAGCAAGAATTGCTGAAACAATGCAAAACTAGGTGTTTATCCTATAATGAGGGATTGGGGTAGTTTACAACAGAATAATGTACTTCTATTTTTTGTGTCGTTACAAATTTTTCCAGTAATTAGTTCAAAGTAATTATGAAGAAAATACTACATTCTTTTTGCTTGTTGCGTTTTTTTGTAGCATCTACTCGTACAAGAATGCAAAAGCAGAAACTGAATGATGGAAATGATACCTCAGCCAGTGAAGAAAAGTGAGATTCTTCTCAGGACCAGATTCCTCTCGGGCTGCACTGCTGGCCCTCTTATGATTGTGTTTGTTTTACAGCCTTCATTAATAGAGTTGCTTTTTTTAGTTGTTTTTTATTCCAATGCTAGTTGAAAGCATTTGTACTTTTTTAATTGTTAAATGTTTTCCATAATACTTTGCCTTATGATGTAGCATATATACAATGTAAGCCACTGAATTTAATTTATATATTTTTGAGGATTTTTAAAAGTCTTGGAAAGAATATGAGTTTCTTGTTGCAGCATTACTGATTTAAGCCAGTTCAGTCTCGTTGGATTGAATTTATGTCTAAAGATGAAAGTTAGCTAGAATGATTTGAAATGCACTAATTTTGTTTCTTAGATTTGATTTTTAGATTTTCATTACTTGCAAATTTTGAAAATGGTGGGCTATTTACTGCAAAGATTTCTGCCTCTGTTTGTAATTAGCACATCAAATTCCCATTAAATTTAACTGGACAGCAGTCGGGGGCTTTGCAGAGTTGGGGCCTCACCTCAGGAATACAACCTGAATTCCAAATTGATTCAATTTGTAGCCTTACTACTGAAACCAACACTTGGCATTCTGTAGTTTTGCTTCCCCTGTGTAATTTCAATGGGCAGTTACACTGTCCATCAGTTTGAATTTCATGGAATATGAATCCCACAGAGATTCATCCCAGAATCCCACAGAGAATCTTCCCCAGAAGCTGAAGCTTCTTCTCATATGCAGAGTAATTGATGTGCCCTTTCTTATCTTGGGAAATCTCAAGTATTATAAGAAAACCAAAACAAAACAACAAAGCTAAACCATAGCTGGCACACACAAGATTTCAAAATTCTAATGATGTAGAATTTTCTTGATTTCTTTGAATTTTCACCTAACTGTAGCCAAGCCAAACAGGCTGCGAAACAGCTGGAAGCTGAGTGTCTCCAGCTGGATTCCAAGTAAGAGTGGCCTGGGCTCTAATGGCACAGGGCATCTCCCGTTGGCCTTATTGCAGCGTCTGCAAAAACCTGAACGTGGTTAACACACGTTGGGAAAATCTAACTGCCTTATKTTACTGAAAAGGCAGTTAACTGGGCAACTTGTGAATGGTTGCAACCAGAAAAAAAACCAGAAAAAAACATCCAGTACTTTTTTCATCTTTTGTACTTGTAAATTACTGATTCAGATACTGGAACTTTTCTTGCAACAACTAAGTTTTGTAAAAAAGCCAATTAACAAAAGCAAATATTTTATTTCCAGGGGATTTAAATATAAGCAAATAAATTGTATTGCTGTAAAATTACYTGGTTTTATGAAATTCAGCTTTTGCACCTATTACATTTAAGAACAGGTACAGTAGAAAAGCATGCTATCCATGACACCAATATTTTAAACCAACATCTTCTTCCAGGTAGCTTATTTACAGATTGTTTAGCTGATCCTAAAGTACTTACAGTAGGAAGTTTTAATGATCCATTCTTGTGTTGATTCAAAGATAACCCTAGAGCTACTAAAAATTCTATGAGCAGAAAACTGATTGTAAATTAATTTTAAAGTAATATTGAGGGCTTTTTAAAACTCAGTATGGCTTGAGCTTTCTTACTGATAAAATGTACCGAAGTTTCAAGAATACCTTATGTTTTATTTTCTCATTTTTTTCAGTTTTGGAGACAGGATATATGTTAACTGTGGAGTACACTGACTGTACGCTCTGTTACAGCAGTCAAGGCTCTTCCTTTGGCTAGAGGGATGATACAGAGTCCAGTATCTGAACAGAATCATTATTTCTTTACTGTGACAATGTATTTTTTTGGTTAAAACAGACTGAAGGCTTTACATCAAATGTAAAATATTATTTTATACAACTAATCAGTTTTTGTCCTTTCAAGATAAATAAAATAGCTTTTAAAAGATTTATAGTCAGTAATTTTCTTATACTAGATACATGATTTCATATGGTACCTAGGCAAATAAATGCATATTGAAACCAATGGCATTTTATCAGATACTGAAATCTCACTGTGGTTGACAGCACTTTCCTTAGAGCAAGACTTTGCTGTACTAAAAATGGTGTGGAATATTGGAACTGTCCCAGGGAAAATCAGGAATCGCAGCAGATGTTGGACACAAAATGTGATAACCATTTCAGGTGCCTAGCAACAAACATGCATTTCTGTAGAAAGCCGAAGAGCTGGGTGCAAGAGGTGGTCAGGTAAATTGCTTCCTGGAAAGACCCACCTCTGTCCACTGGTGCTTAAAGGAATTTAATCTGTTGGCTTGTCTGTGTAGCCATCCGAAGGTGGATGAGCTGACCCCCATGGCACAGGAGTGGCTGCAGGAAGCCACCTTTATCAAATGTGAAGCAGCTGGAGAAGATTATGGCTATATGATACCAGTGCCCAGTACAAGCTCAAATACTTTAAAATGTAAGAAGCTGGTTATAATGTGCATTTGCTTAAGAAACAGTGATTGGTGTTGTGAGGACTAGTCTATTAATCACAATTTATTAAGTCACAAGGGCATTGATTTCTTTGAAATTCTTGCAATTCTCCAGCTTACAAATGCATTATCTGTGCMAGTGATTTCCTCAAGAACACAAATAGCCATTAAGGTACCTCTATGAAATATTATCTGATTTATTTCTTTTCCCCTCACACACAGTCAACTCAGTCTACAAGCATCAAGCTTTCTTCACTTTTACTGAAAAGAAAGGAAAAAAATCCCACTCATATTCTTTTAAATATGACATTTTTATTAATGGTTTATTGAACCAGGTAAGTTTGTAAAGAAACAAAAAATCATTTATGTTCAGGCTGTAAACTTCCTACATCATTGGGTGGTAACCAATGAGTCCTGCCTCTATGGGGCAAATAAATGCTTTGTTTTACAAGAAAGCCCATGGAAATTGTTCAGATCATATAAAAACACCAGTTTACACATTTACCAAGCAGTGTAACAAAACTCTACAGGTGGGTACAAGATGACAATGCAGTGCTGGCTTTTTGCCTCAGTAGCTTAGGAGAACCTTTAAATTACTCTGGCCATGTAATTTTTCTTTCCATTAGATTCCTTTCCAGAAAGTGGAACACAGCTCTTTATTTAAACCCCAGACACAGTTTATGCTTGACCATATTTTCACTTTTTAATAAATACTTTTTGTCTGTGGTATCCTAAAACAGAACAATACTTTATTAAGTATTTAACCTGTAAACTCTACAAACACGAGGTGGTTGCAGACAGTCTCACAACAGTAAAATGCACCCCTAATTTCTCCTGAAATGTCCTATGGTTGGGTTTCAAGCACATATTTACATCTGTGCACCCACATTTAACCACCTAAGCCAGTAAGGTTTTTTTTTAAACACTGACCTGAAAATGCATGCAACAAAATTTAAAAAATTAAATAAATATATGTCTCTATGAATGTAACACTATTACATCCAGGTCAGATGACACAGATGGCATGAATAAAAGCCAATGCTGACACATTGGATCTTTAGAATCACCCTCATTCAGTCCAGCGATGCTTCTTCTGAAAATTACAGGGTTTGTCAATTATTCTGAAATTGCAAGTAGGCTTTAATGTGTATGGTTGGTTGGAAATTAGGAGCGGGAAGGAAATAATGCACTGTCTGCATTAACCTCTACCTGTGTGCTGGTGTCAAATGCTTCCCAACACAAACCAAAATTCATCTCTTCCTCCAGCAAAGCTGTGGTTTTGATGAATCTGCATTATGTACTGGAAAGGTTTCAACYACCTCTGAACAATAAATACTGATGCAGCTGCCAGAAATGGACTTAATGCTGCTGAAAGAAGTCACACTCATCACTGAGGGGGTGGCAGAACGTGCTTGCTAGCAGTAGATGATCCAGTATATTTCTAGTGAGAGCCTGAGGCAAATGTCTCAAACAGAAGTAAATATTTACCACAGCGTTTTCCAAAATATTGGCTCATTGCCCTCTTCTTAACTAAATTCTGCTGCTTGTGTGCTTCATGTTTCCACTCACACCTGCAGGGACTGGGATGAAGAGGGGCACTACTCACTACTTTTCTGAGTATGTGCTGCTCTTTTTCCTCCTACTCTCCTCAAAAAAMAGGACTGTTTGAGAAATGAGCCTCCAGTATAGTAAAGAACAGCTATTTCCACCTTAGAAATGAGGAATGTGACAAATTAAGGGAGTTAAGTTCTTAGAAACCACATTAGAAGGTTAAAAAAGTCCTTGAAGGATTCTGTAGCACAGCAAGGACCTGCAGGAAGGTTGCACGACTAATTATATAATTAAATTAGGACTCTGAGCCTGGTCATCCAGCCTTTTGTCTTCCCCATTTGTAAAATACTGCAAAAGGCACTTGAAGTCACTTCACTCAAAGTTTTAAGAGAAATAAATTCTCAGGGTTAATTCACCTATTAGAAAATTCAAGTAAATGCTCCATGGGCTCCACACCTTCTGTAAGGGGCAAACCTCCCTCTGTGCAGCACTGGGTGGGGTTTGCCTTAACTGCCTTCAGTCAGTTAGAAATAGCCATCTACCCTACCTTAGCCACTGATGGTCACTGCTGGGAGAGAGGCATGTCCAGAGGACAGCTCCTCTCTCCTGAACAGCCCTGCAAAGAAAGTCCTGTGGTCACTTCACAGCTCTGACCACGGGAGAATCTGAAACACCTTATTTGGACAAGATACGTTTATCAACATCTGGAATAAAGTGTCAATTCACCCTTACTATTTACTTGTAAGTAAATAGTTTCAATTCACCCTTACTACTTACTTGTAAGTAAATAGTTACGACTTCAAAAATCACCTTTTTCTCCATTTTAACGAAGTTTGTCTACCTGGGGATAGACAGACAGGAATAAATAAACCTCAAGCGGAACTTCCTTTYCTTGAAATCTTGTTTGTGTCTGTAACTGGGAGGTTTTCTTCACAGTAAAACTCAGAGCGTGACAATTCATATCCAAACACACATGGCGAGTTGCATGGGTGCCAGGGACCATGCCTGGTGTAATGGAAAAGGAGATTCTTTTTATTCTGGCTAAACAATGAAACAAGTGCTGGAACTCAAAACTGTAATATCCTGCCAAAGCTCCTCATAAATAAACTCCAAATAAATATCAAGTGAGACATACCCACCTACAAACCAGAAAGCCTCTCACCCTAAAAAACTTGCATTATTTTACCATACATTCAGAAAAACAAGTTTGTATCTTCACTGGATTATAACCAGACAAAAAGAAGCCCACTATGGCATATTAATGCAGTTTTGAGACAAAAGTACACTATGAAGTTTTAGCAGCAAACAGGTCTCACTGTCCAAAAAAATAAAATCCAAACACAAGATGGTTTAAAAAAATTAAAAATTAGACAGACTAGATAATGGCATGCTTAGTTTGCTTGACTTTGAGTGGGAAACAGTAGTCGCTGCATTAGATTTTTGTGTTGCGTTCTGCCTGTTGGCAATGAACAGTCACCACACATCTACACTGCAGCCATCCTTACAAAGCCTACATTGTTAGTGGACTTCTACACATGCCCTAAGTTGATGGACACCAAGACTTTCCTTTCAAACCATTGCACATTCTGACCATGGAGAAGTTCTCCAGGAGGGAGAAGTATTTCCAGGAGGGAAGAGGACATGCTCTTCAACTTGGTTGTAGTCAGACCTCAGTTTCGGAATGCTCCCACTCTGCTGGCTTTGCTAATGAAGTTTTTCAGGAGGTCATGGTCCATTTCTGCAAAGCCTTGAGTTTGCGTAACAACAGTCAAATGGTTTATGCAAAATCTGAAGCAAAATTCTTCCAAGTCCTAGGAAGAAATTGAAATAATTTCTAATACGAATGACTGATAAAATTAGTATTTTTGTTTCAAATCTGCTAAATCAGCTCTAGAACTCCATCACATTTACTAGAATTTACAACACATTCATAAGAAAAGTTACTAGCAGGTGAAACCATCAACTTTCTCCTCACAGAACTACTAGAGCATCGATAACTCCTTTTCCTCCATGTATTGAATTTGGTAGTGGTCCTGTGAAAACTGGCAGATATCCTAGTCATGCTGAAAACAAAAGCAAAATATGATGCAACATTTAATGATGCTTGCTGAGGACAAASTGGATTTTGGGATACACGTCTTTCATGGCAAACCTAGAAACTGGATCCCTCTGTCTCACAGGATTTCCAGACAGAAGAAAAGGTTCTGTCTTSTCTTGGTCGCGCTGTAAGACAACACTCAGCTATTCAGCACAGGATGGGTACTGTACCCATCACGCCACACAACCAGGATTTCACACAGAGTATCTTTCCCACTCAAACTCCTTACAACAGTCGCAATCCTTCTCTCCGTGCACTGGGTCAGTCTCCTTTAGCTGGGCCCCATCTAACAAGGTGCAGTGAAGGAAAATGAGTTACCTTCTGCAGCCAGAGCTGGAGCCAGCAGTGAGGAAGTCAGAAGTGATACATGAGCAATAAACCCTTCAATGCTTACAGCAAAAAGAGGTCTCTTAACCCATGCCAATTTGATTCTACACAAAAATTGCAGCCTGGGATTAACAGTAGAAAGATACTCAACAGAATACCTGTGAATGTCCTTTTGACTTTTCCTTAAATTTCATGTTTCAAGATATAACAAAAGCTTTAACTGAAGCACAAAATGTCATTAAAGAAGGAATATAGTATAGTGACTGTGCACAGAAGTAAATTGTATCGGTCATCAATGATATTGGGAAAGTAAGAAAAGGAAGGAGAAAAGAAGAAGAAAAAAAAMCAGAAGAAATTAAAAAATGTAGACAAGTAATGACAGCTTAAGTTCCRGCAGACATCTGAAGTGGTAATGTCAGAACCTGAGCTGATTTATGGTAAATGTGTGAACTTTCATGCTAACTAAAATGAGCAGCAGCTGCCTTTTCTGGTGCTCTGGTATGAAGAGGACCATAGATTACAGACCAGCTCAATCCTGGTCACTCATTTTGCAATTTTCAAGAAATACTGTCTCTTTAATTCTGTTTTATAGAAGATGATTAGTCTAAAAATTGCTACATTGTATATGAGAATAATGCTTTAAACTAACTTGTAGCAGCAATTCTTTGTATTTTATGAGGACAGGAAAAAATATTTTCATGCATTTTAAATCCTAAGAGATGCATACTGTAGTCAAGTCAGTCTTCATTTCATTTGCAATGTGAATGGCATATCACACACCAGTATAATCTTTCACTTGCAGCATTCACATTTAATGATAAAATAATTGAATTATATCTTTTCAGACTTCCAAAATATGAAGCCTCTTCCATAATCCTTCTTTTGACACTTTTCTGCTGAAGTCCTGACACACTGCACATGATTCTCAAACCAGGAGTTACTGCATTAATGTAGTGCACTAAAAGATCCTGGCTTATTCCACGGTTCCTTAGACAGAGGCTACCCCATGCAGCCTCTTGATAAAGAAATCTTTGCTGCACTTCCCCAAAGCTGTTCTACCATCCGTTTCTGAGCTGGGGGTGTAGGGAGGAGGGCAACAAAGCACTCCTGAATTTGGCACATACTGCAGCCAGGGCAGGTGAATCAAACTATCATCTGACAATTGTGTTAAACTGTTAAATGTGTGAAAGAGTGATACACTGAATCATAGAAGGAAGAGGACGACAACATATATTTAGTTACCCAGCCAATCCCTCTTATTGTGTCTCAGCCGTTATGAACTCTGGCCCTTTGTCCAGGCTGTTTTCACTATTTCACAACGCATGTAAGTGTACCTTTAACTACTCTTCAACTACTTCCCTGGATATAGGTCAACTAAAAATACTTCAGCTTTGAAAATGTTGAAAAATGTTGAAAAACTTGTAAGAGAAGAAACTACAGAATAAAACTTTAATGAAAACACTGCTGTTATGAGAACCAGATCACTGGGTCCTGCCTTCTTGTAGAGTCTTCCCTGCTATGCTGGGCTTGTACCAGCGCAGCACACTGAAAGCACAACTCTTCTTTGCCGCAGCCACCCATGCCCTCTGTTACTGATACCTGGGTTACAAATGCCTTGTAGTTGGCAGCTGGTGATCTTACTGTCTACTAATCTCTTGTTATCCCCTTTCTATGGACGGAAYTCACTGACTTCCAGCCTCCTCTTTGCAACTCCTGCCCAAATTCATCTCCTGCAGTTTGCTGTCTCCATAGAGCACTGACTAATACAACATTTTTAACTCTGCTTCAATCTCTTCTTTCTACTTGCTTCCTGTATCCAAAAGGTTTTTATAACAACAGCCCCTAAATCTAAAACATGTAAGCAGACTTTTTGCATAATAAAACCCTCCACAGAGTTATTTCCACAATCATCACAGCACTAAGAAGATAAGAAGAGGAAAACATCTTTGGAAGTATTTGTTTACCAAAAAAGCACTGGTGACAGGTTGAGTGCTAGTGACACATTCCGGAATCAAGGGCAGACCAGACGACAGGATACAGGGAGAGTAATAACAATAGGTAATTTGTTGTGTGTCAGCACAACTTGTGAACAGTACTGCAAAAGTGGATTTTTTTATATAAGAACAAGTGTAAATAGGGAATTTACAGGTAATTTCTCCCACTKCCTGTAAAAATCAGTACCAGAATGACAGTACCAGACACTGGCAGACAAAACGATCAGGTGGAGAACTCAGGGAGCGAAACACAGGGCAAAATCCAAAGCAGTGATGTAAAYGGCAGTGAGAAATTTGCATGTCATGCCCTCCCATGTCACAGGACAAGGAAGAAAGCAGGTTAAGCACCCTGACTCACAGGTGCAAGCTGAAAGGGGAGGAAGAAAACACTAAACTGGGACGAGGGCGGGGTGGGAGGGTTAATTTTTACTTTACAGCCTAAAAAGAAGAAAATAAACATCTGGAAAGCCAGAAAGGGAAATTACAGTAACCWTGCCTCATCAGTTAAATACAGTCATGATTATACTAGGTAGCTTCATTTCTCAGAAAACAACTGCTTATCTGAAGAGAAGTTCTTACCTGAGCTTCGTACTTGACAGCAGCAGAAAGAAGAGCAATGGCATTCTCTTCACAAATGCCTTGTTTGATCGTTTGCTGGCAAAGCTTTTTTAGTCTGTTTTCTCTATACAGTGTTGCCAAATCTAGCAGGCCTGTGAAAATGTGCAGAGCTTTAACTATTSTGGAGCAAAACACATTCATGTCTTTTTTAATTAATCAATTATCCTATTGTTTTAGGCTGAATTATTCAAAGACTGGCTCTTTTTTTTTTTTTTTTTTCTAGATGGTGTTGCCAAATCTAGCAGGCCTGTGAAAATGTGCAGAGCTTTAACTATTGTGGAGCAAAACACATTCATGTCTTTTTTAATTAATCAATTATCCTATTGTTTTAGGCTGAATTATTCAAAGACTGGCTCTTTTTTTTTTTTTTTTTCCTAGATGATGTGTGCATTTTTAAGGTCCCCTACAGATCTATCAAAAAAGGAACCATTTTATTACTATACAAGTGCTCTGATCTCTTGTTTTCATTCTGGACATCAATTACTGCCTGACATCCTCTAAAATCCATGCAGGGAAGATACTCTTTTCATTCAGGATCAAAAATCACTACAGTTACTCAAATAAGAGAAGTTTCAGGATGGCATTAGTACCTTTCTAAATAAAAGAAAGTTCTTGATAAGAGCAATGAGTTCTTTTTGAACACTGCATCTCTGACCTCATTGCATGCCCACCACTCATTCTCCTTGGGCATGCTTCCTGCTACTCCATCTTTTCTTCCTGACACCTGCCAGACTCAAGAATAAAGTGCTAATGAAACTAAAATTAACAAGCCCTGCTTTCCTCACRCTGTAATGACATATCGACTGAACTTTTCAAAAACAATAATCTAGAGCAATTTAAATTTAGAGCAAATACCTATTGCATCTTCAGGAGGGAGCCTAATGTTGTCTGTATAGAGATATTCCAGGAAGGCTCGGTAAACAGGGTATGAAAATTCACTCATTTCTATAATTTCATCATCATTATTGAGTATGGAGCGAAAATGTTCACACCTACAAAACATGAATAAAGATTATATACTGTTGAGAGTTAAGCTTGAAAGATGAGCTGCAGCAAGAAGTTGGTAAAAAAACCAATCAGTCCTAACAGACTAAATACAGAAGCAGAACCTCAAGCTCCATGATTTCTTGCTTTGAACATGTTAATTTCTTTAAGCCTTATAAGCCTGATACATGTAATTCAGAATTTAATTTCTGTTGTTAATATTTTACCACAGGCTCCATTTCTACTTAAAATATCTACAAGGATTACCCATCTGGTTTTGATGTCATTTTCTTAAATATGTTATACATTAACAATCCATTTTATTTCCTGTCTCATAGCAGTTAAATTAGCAATTAACTAAGACAATTCTGAGATTTGACCCTGATTTTTCCAACATGGCCTAATGAAGAGGGAAATTATTAATAATTGTAGATATATTTATTCCAGTGTCAAGAGTCCATACACAATTTAGCATTAAATGTTAGATTCAAGGATTATTGAAAATGAAGATACTTTCACTCAGATCTTTCATCACCTTTTTCTTACAAGTCTGAATATTTTTGTGAYAGGTACAAGCAAGGAAAAAGCACTGCCTTTGATAGCTGTAATCTGCAATATACAGTTCACAGTAACATAATGCACTGAAACTTACTGTTCCCTAAAAAATATCCTAACATTTGCAGTTTTCAAAATTTTTGTTGATGTAAAAGAACATCACCATCTCCAATAAGTTTTCCTATAACAACCACAATCTAATCACACTTTTTTGTAGTACCCTAATTTATAACTCTCCCACATCTGAATTTTCTCTTCTTTTACTCAAACTTTTCTATAAAAAGGATGGTTTCCTTTTAATGTCTTTGAGACAAAACTACAATATAAAGACAGTATCACTTAAATCCAAATGAAAAATAATCATTTAACTAATCACTTATGTTTTTCACATTTGACTTTACTGATTATTGGAAGAATTTTTTTTTATCTTAGTATTTTGGGGCTTTTAATAACATAATGAAACCTCTTGTCAAATTTAAAAAGAAATAAAAAGTCATTATCTAGCTTCTGCCACATCTTTTACCACATTCTGGCATTGGGAGAGGCAGACAAAACATTGTTTTGCTTCCCAGAGCCTCATGTTAAGTAGTGGCGACCATGCTACCCATCCAGCCTGGATCAGACCTAGGAAACAGTCTGTGCCCCAATGACACCACACCAAAATCAGAGAGAAGGTAGTGCACATCGATCCCTGAAAAATTAATAAGTAAATAAATCAAAATTGGTTAGTACACATCCTCCAGTCTACAAAGGATGGAGTGACTCATCTTTTGGAGCGCCTCTCCCTGTCACTATCTCCCAGCAGAGACAGCCCAGACTCGCAACTGTGGCTGACTCAGTGCAGAGCTGATGGATCCCACCCCCACACGGGGATGTGTCTGTTTCTGGAGGCACTGCTGGCCCTGGGCTCCTCTCACTGCACCAGGGGTTCCCTGACACTTCACCACCGCCAGCCAATAACCACCAACAGCGGGATCCAGTTCAAGAACAGGAATAGAGAGAGATGGAGAGGAGTCTCATGAGCAGTAAGGAAATAGATAATGAAAACTTTTACCAGCACTGCTTTCATGACAATGCTTCAGAAAAGGCCAAATGYTGCAAAATGCCATGTTAAATACTTTAATCCAGTTGCACCATGACAGCCGAGGAAAATACTAATTTTACAGATTGTCTCTGATGCTCTATTATTCCTTTATAGCATTTTGATGGTGCCATATATTGAAATCCATTTTATAATTAGACACATTTCCTTCACAGAATGCCATATAATCTGAGAAAACTTGTGCAAGAGATAAGAAATAACAGGAAGTTACATATAGCCTGATTATCAGGAGAAAGAATCTCAGGAACATTTTGGGCATACACAAGACTTGATGTGGTATCTGATGGACGACACATGGCACTCCAAATGAAGAGGCTGAATTATAGGCATGAAACAATGAAACCAGTAAAGGGAAGACCACAATAATACAGGTAATCAGAGTGGTAAGAGGAGAGTAGAAAAAAAAAAAAAACAACAGAACAAGGACAGGCAAGAATTAACAGGGAATTTTAACTTTACACAGTAGTACACAAGAAATCACAAACAGGAATCAGGAGCAAAAGTAGTAAGATGAAAGTGCTGATAAAGTGAGTGAGATAGCCAAGCATTTTCAGAAAAAAAATAGCAAWGAAAAAAAATTTTAACAATGTGGAGGACAAAGCAGAAGCAGTTGGCAAGGCAGAAGAGATCTAAAGCAGTGTCTGTAGAATATCCCAATAGAAACCACATCAGCAGTAACAAATTAATCTCTCTGCATGTTAATAATAATGAGATTATTCTGTAGATCTGCATATGTCAAATCTCACTGTAAAGTGGTCTTAACTTGCAAAGAGGTGCAAAAACAAAARAAGCCAGCTTAAAAGTCAAACTAACTGATGAGAAGGTTTAAATCAAGTACAGCAAGAAATCTGTCAAAAAAAGGGAAAAACAATAACCTGGATAGCACCTACAGATGTTGCTGAAATAACTGAAGGGTGCTGTGGAAGGAAAGAGAGCCAAGAATAAACACAAAACCCAAGAATAAACACAACCCACTCAAATCATTCTGGTGGAGGATGCCAAGCATATAAAGGATGGAAAAACTGATTTTAAGTACTGAGAAGACAGCAGAAGGAAGTAAGCCTTTTCCTCGGCAGAAAAAGGTGACCGGAAATTAAGGTCAAGGCCATTTAGGTAGCATAAATGGGGATGTCAGATGGAAAGGGAAGCGATGGCAAGGCAGGTAGTAGAGCAACGTGTTTGATAATTACACAGAGTGATGAAAAGATAGTTACAGTGAAGAACAGCAGCTGAATCAGGAAAAAGGGAATTTGTAAAAATAAGTCAAGAATTTTTTTCAGTGATGACTTAGCACAGTGGACTTACACTACGCAGTTTAGTTTATACAATGTATACAGTTTGCTCCTTACCTAATTTTGAGAAGCACTTTATGAACATGAATGTATTTTCCGTCCACTAGGAATTTCAGGTCTGCCGTTTCAGGGTTGTCAAATTCCTTCTTCAGTGACTGGGCTACTGTTAGATGGTCATCAGGCTCTAGAACAAATAGGGGACTTGCTATTATGCAGTAAGGAATACAAGTATCTCCCAGGACAACATTCTGGGTATSTATCAGCAATTAACACTCCTAATAAATACATCTCCTTAAGGCTAATAAAAAACCCCAGCAGCCTATGTGTTCTGTATGAGCCTCAGAAAAGCAAAGAAAAAACAGCTTTATTCAGTCCTTTCTAGTTTTCTGCTCCAAGCAAACATCTCTATTAGAAAAAAAAGCATTAAATTCCACTCCCCTAACTCATATATACAAAGCCAGAAAAAAACCAACTTAACAGTCTCAGAAGTTTACTGCTGCATCTGATAGCATTTTCTATCAATCATTACTGAGTACATTATTATGGGTTTTTTTTATTGATCTTTTGAGGATCTTGTAATAACTAACAGTTTTAATTTGAAATAAAATTTTCTGAAATGCTCCCATGAGGAGACATTACAGCAAAAATAAATCTACTATAGAAACAACATATTGGTTGCAGTGAAACTGCCCAGTGCAGTATCCCTAAGAGTAAATACCAACACTTACAAGTGGATTCTAAAAGAACAGCTTTCCCTAGACTTAATGGTGTTAGAAGCACAGTGCATCAATGTCTGCATATTCCTGTTTGTGTCCTATGTCTGTACATCCCACCGTGCACATGACATCACAAAGTTACCAGACAGCTTTGAAAAGTCATCCATTATCTGCATACAAAATTTTACCTCCTGAACTGATCCAAATCTCCTTCACATAGCCCCAGAGAACTATCTTCTTTAATACTACTAAAAAAAAAAAATCAACAAACCCTTCCACCTCCAAACCTCATTCTTAACCCTGAAAACATTTTTGTACATCTTCATACCACATAAACCACAGTATGCATTTATACAGAACTTGTGGGTCAGCAATTAGTTGTTCTCTACAGAAAATTACATAAATACTAGGTCCTGTAACCTACCAATCTGGAAATAAGAATAGTATTCTTGTGGAAATGAAAAGACCTTCTCCACAAGCTCTAGAGAAAGCTTAACACACACACACACACACACACACAGACACTTCCATACTGTTACACTTTGTTTAGCACAATAATTTTGCATTTCATTTAGAGAATGTCAGGTACACCAAATTTGGGTAGGTACAGATAAAATGGAGGGGGGAGAGAAATCCAATGTAGTGATAAAAAAGGAAGTATTTCTGAAATAATTATACTGTAAAATATTTGGTTAGTTCTTATTTTGTGCAATATGTGGTTTATTTATTCAGACCTCTGATATCTAAACAAAAAAGCATTTTAGCAACTAATGCAAAGCTGAAACTTTTCTTCTAAGTTAACTGGCAATCCAGATATCCACCAAGCTACATCTCCAGTTGATTTCTACAGCCAGGAAGACTGAACACAGTGGGGCTCAGCTTTGAAACTTGTAGAGGGAAACCAGATGCTTTTATTTGTTACAGCTGTGAAGGGGGAACCAGAGGAAGGAAATGAAGAGGCAGTTCGCACTAACAAGGCACAAAGCCAAGAAAACTCCTTAGCAGCCAGTGCTAAGAATTGTATTAGAAATGTTAGAACTGCCATAAACCTGAGGAGAATGGGAATGCCTGGGTGTGGAAGCACCAGAATAAAACAGACAGAGAAGGGCTGCAAGCATGGCAGGTATCCATGGCACCTAGTTCAGTAATGTAAGATCCCAGGATGCAGCTGCCTGAAGATTCCCAGCAGGCGTACATCAGATGACAAACAACAGTGAGTCAGTCCTGACAACTTGCTAAGGTGGGGCCAGAATGGAGAGGCCAGTCACCCTCAACTCCTGGAGTGTGCAAAAAGGCACATCTGAAACCAGCACAGAGTCACCCAACTAAAAACAGCACAGGAGACACAATAAGGGGCTGATAGCCACCATCCTTTATCCTATGTCATCACAAGAAACCCTGCTCAGATCCCCTGAATAATGCTGGGAGCTGGACAGACCATATGGCACATCTGAGAATGTGGCTTTGAAGGTGCATCTGAAACTAGTTATGTTTAAAGGCAAGCTAACCTTTTTGACCTGTAAGGTTTCACCTTACGCTTTGCTATCGTGTTGTAGCATTTTTTCCCAAGTGACCAAGAAGTCAAGGTCCAAAAAAACAAACAAAAACCAAAAAAAAMCACCAAACCAGAAAAAAACCCAAAAATCCAGACACAACAAAGACATATACGCCCCACATAAGAAGAACAACAATGAACAAAAAATCAAAACTCACAACAAACTAAAACAAACAAAAAAACAGTAACAACAAAAAAAACAACAAACCAAACAAAAAACCCAACAACAACAAAAACTATAATGGGATTAAATTGTAGCTGAACAATGAGCTCTCTGGTAGCCAATGCTATATACTTAACTCTTTCTAGTCAAGGCCAGCAAGACAAATCTTAATGCTAATCAAACATCTAAGATCCAGCAACTCCTCTCTTCAGAAGACCAGGTCATGATCACTTGTGATGAGACTGAGCGCCTGTGGCCCATTTGGAACATGGGAATTTGGGTCCCTCAGTTCTCAATAGTCTACTTAGGGGCATGACAGAAAGCTTCAGGGTTCCTAAATGTTCTGCACATTTTTCTTAAATATTCAAATTCAATCTCAGCTTTTCCACCCACAGCCATTGGACAGTCACATACAGAGGTTACACAGAAAAGTAAACACTCCCCAAACCTGAGGCATTTCCCCATAGAAACAAACYACATGAATAAAACAGACAAGTATTCAGCACTGCTATCAGGCTTTAGCACTTTTTTACGTTCCATATTACCATTCACACGTATATAACATGTCATTATGACTCTGCTTCCTACATAAATTTTTGTGAGAAACTAAGTTTAGGCTTCAAATACACACAACTGTTTTATGAACTAATGATTATACTGAGAAGCTGTCAAAACAAAAACTGTTTGAGCTCACCTACGGAGAGCAGGCGCCACATGACGGCAGGGGTGGCAAAGCAGGCGAACACATCGTCAGTGCAGGCAAAGTGGGTGAGRTGGGGAAAGGTCACGGACTGCCCCCGGCACTGGCCCCACATGTACACCTGGCCACTCTGGGTCTTGGCAGCTGACGTGTGCGCAGAGTGGCAGGCTGCGATCTCCACGACTCTGAATTCCCAAGCAAACAAAAGAAAGCAAGCAAGTCACTCCCATTAAGAACAAAACACAGCGAATAAACTCACTGCCTCCAGTCTCTCTCTGGTGCAAGACATACTTGTAGGCATGCACATAAGCAAGAATGCTTTCTGGGCATATCCGGCAGAATTAAAAGGGCTGGCAGTATTTCTTCAAGCAGCGTGCACTTGAAGTTTCTCTGCAGAAAAGCATCTTGGGAGCGAGCTGACATGGTGACAGCAGAGCCCTGGATCTGCTGCAGCACATGCACTGCTGACCCCTCAGCTCCCCCAAGCAAAGCTATGATGACTTTCAAGTCTCTAAATGTCCTTGGGCAGTGAGGTGAGTGGCTGCATTGTAGAGAACAAATACTTGGAGAAGATGAAGGAGGAAAGGAGGAGGCATTAAAACAAAAAACTTGATTTTGGCTTATAATTGAAAGTTAATCAAAGCCTTTTTTCTCTTTGGTTATTGTTAACAGTTATAAACCAACAAGTTAAACATACTTGCTCCTACTCATATAATTACTATTACTTACATTTAAAGGACTTTCATTTTGAAAATTAAAAATTAGAACCAACAGCACTTAAAGCTGTTTCTAAATGTCTTTTAGCTAGGCTATGTCTCTAATCCTGAGCTTGATTTAGGACTTCAAAACTCCCACTGTGTACAGCATTACACAATCCACTGTTTTGCAGTCTGAACTATTGCTTGTTTACTTGTTTTCCCAGCTGCCTGGGGATAATGGCAGGGCAACAACTTGTTTAAAGCTGTATGCACAAATCTTGCAGGCTTTAGTGAGCCAATATTTTCACTGACACCAAGAATTCACATTCTGACCAACAAAATGGAAAGACAGCATGCAACACTAAAACTTGCATTAAATTATTGTTGTAACTGCTGCCAAAATGTCTGGGAAAAAAAAATCGGTAACATTTTAAGCAAAAGCACAAAAACACATGGAGAAATAGCAATGTTCAAGATCAGACTATGTCTCATCACCAGAGCAGAGAAGGTACCTCCTCACAACGGTGTACTCAGACACAAGGCTAAGAGGGATGTCTCACTTTCCTTCTTACTCACAACAGGAGGACAAAATCAAGAYTTCTGGCCATATACATACATGGCTTTACAACAGCAATAGAAATAACTGCCTCACTACCCCTCAAGGATCTAGAGAAAAATAGTTAACTTGCAAAAATCTAAGCTTAATTTTTAGGCAACACCACCAAGAAAGAAGTCCTTTTCTCTCTCTCTCTYAGGTTATGAGCCAGATTTAGAAGCAGAAATAACACAAATTGCAGATGTCCACTCTTCACTTCTTCTGAGTACACATCTTGTCATAAGTAGCATATTAAAATACAATTTATATTCACAGAAAATAAAGCTTTTACTGTTGACTTCAAACAATGAAACTACACCACTGAAGGGAAACTGCAATTAAGGTCGGTAGAGTGTGAGCTGAAGGAGAAAATAGCATATTCAGGCTCAGAATATCCAGTTTCTCTTTCACAGGAATGGTTATTTGACAGATTCAAGCACTCTCAGTGAAAGTTCTGTTCACATTAAGCAGATAAACCATTGCAAAAAATTACAGGCTCCTTATCCCCCCAAAAAAACAGATTAAAAATACCATAATTTTATGTAGTTCTTCTGAGAGTATGTCAACCAATGTCTGATTGCAAGACTCTAAGTATTACCTGTCCTTATCCACAATAACTGTTGTAGGGTAAGACTGGTTACTTTTATTCCCAGTACCTAACTGGCCATATGAATTGGCTCCCCAGGCATATATCTGACCTTCATCTGTTAGCACTAATGTATGTGCATAGCCACAGGCAACCTGTAAGAAGTAATAAAAAGAAGAAAACCTCATTTTCATGTAATAGTCAGTTAATACAGATAGATGCATCTTATGCTATAGGTTAATGACATTGATTGTATACCACTGTAAAAACTACAAATACAGAAAAGTTTATTAAAAATGGAAGGAAAGTAGATGAGGTGACTTGGAGGGAAAAATAAACCAACGAGAAAACCTGACAGATAATCTCAAGAGTAGAGCAAAAAGAATAATGAAACTGAGAAAGAAGGAAAGCTATACGACAAATACAAATAACATGCAGAAAAGTGAAAATTGTCTGTCTTGCATTGACTTTGCTCCACGGGCAACTTAGCCAATAGGAAAGCTTTACCACTRGAAAAACAGCTGAGGTCTCTCTGTCTGCTCCTCTCATCCTGACTGACAGGCACACAAAACTGCCCCCTCCCTGTGCTAGCTCAGCTGGGATAACTCCCTATCCCTGTAAGTGTTCAAGGCTGGCTTGGCTGGGGCCGTGACCAACCCAGTCTAGGGGAAGGTGTCCCTGCCCATGACAGGGGGCTGGAACTGGATGATTTTTAGGGTCCCTGTCAACCCRGGCCATTCTGTGAYTCTCTAAACTTACATCACTGGAAGAAAACTTTCACAGTAGGGTATGAGAACCACTGATGCCCACACGAGGTAAGCAACAAGAGCAATCAGCCGGGAAAGAATGGGAAGAGACAAAACTCTCCATTTTGATGGCAGCACACAACTGCATCAACTCTTAACCTATAGTGCAAAGCCCCTCTGTCCTGCTGAGCTGCCTCCTCAGGTACCTGGTATCAGATTGTTCAAAAATCCTCTTTACAGACACAGCACATGTCCCACACACAGACAGATAYACTGTGGCAACGTTACCAGCAACAGCCTTGCTCTGCAGGAGTTAATGTAACTTAGATGGCTATCAAAAACCAATTCACACTGTCCAAAACTAGCTCACCTCTCTTTGTATGACCTGCAAAGCATACTGTAAGTGTACATAGTCCACTGATATCCATGAAGCATGGGATGTACTTTAAAGGAAATAAATCCTTAAGTTATTTACTGCTTGGAGATCTACAATATGTATTAATTGCTATCAAGCAAATACAGTTGATAGAAATAGGATCTAAGACAAACTTGCTGGAGCATTCACTCTCTAAATAGAAGAATAAATATACAGGGGAACATAATACTCACTTTATTATGTTACTATCCAACAGTTGTTACTAGCAAATCTACTGTCTACATCCCAGGATGTAAAATTATGTAATTAAATTAGTTTCTTTTAAAAGACTTGAAAAACCCATAGCTTCCCTGAGAAAAAGCAATAAACAGGATCCAAACTTCAAAATGCTCTCAGAAATTTTCACTAGGTTACAAAACTGATGTTTTCAGATTATATAATTTTCCTGACAGTATCCTAAATTTTTCATAAAACAACTAAAAACTTTCAGTTTCAGTCCTGCAGTCACTTTAAATAATTCTCATTAGCCAAAAGAAGTTATCAGATTGCTTGTTACACTGGTGGCAGCCCCCTTGTTTGGTAAAGTGCAATAACCTCCAAGGGTCAAGACTAACCATGGAATCATACCAAATGTTAGCCAAATACAGTGGGAGAGAATTTGTTCAGACTCCAAACACCAGTCAGTCACTGTGGCTGGAGTGCAGTTCTAAAAGTGGGATTCAGTCTTCAAGACAGAAAAAATGCTGAACTGCAGCATTTTTCCAGAAAAGACAGGGGTTAATGCAGAATGGATAACAGAATACTTTTAAATTAACTTTCACAGGAAAAGTAACCCAAAAGAAACATTTCTAATGGTCTAGTCCTCTTTAAGTAAAATCCTGGCCTCACTGAAGTCAATGGGAAAATTTCCACTGAACTCTAGAGGGTCAGTTTCTGCCCTATTGGCAGAGGCCCATTTTAGGACACACATTTTTTATTCTGATGTCACTTTAAACAAAGGACTGTCTCCTTCAAAGGCAGCATTTGCTGCCTGTATGACACCTGCAGAGGTTCCTAGAGGGTCTGAGGTGGTGCAGCACACACGTACCCGCTGCACACGAATGCCCTGCAGGGCTGCRATCCGGCAAGGCGTGGGCTGGTTGCCGCTGCTGCCCAGCCCCAGCTGGCCATTTCCATTGTACCCCCAGACATAGACCTTAAAACAGAGACAGACATGATTAACTCTTTGCTGTATTCACTTCCTCTAAAAGCAATACAACTACTTCAGAGTTAGAATTTTCTTCAATCTTTCTTGCCCCACATTTTACTACTTTATATGCAGATACACACAAACATACTCATACATATATCTACCTATATAAACACATATTTCTCTTTAAAATATATATATTTTATATATTATATATATAAATATATATATATATATACGTGTTTCTCTTTAAAATACCAATTACACGCTCATCTAGAATTTAAACTTCCACATTCATGCTCTTCAAGAGTCAGATTATATAGGAATACAATATTTTAATATTAAGAACAGAAAATCAGTGATTCATATGGCTGTTTGCCAGTACAGACCAAATCCAGCTTAATACTTCCCTTTTTCAAAGAGCTAATTTGTCATTTAAAAATCTTTTGACAGAAAACACTAAAACCAGTAGGAACTGGAAACTATGCACAACAGTTTGAGTAGGCAGCTTTATGCCAAACATTAGAAAAAGGGAAAACACTGAGCTCTGACACTTTCAGTGACATAGTTCTACTGCATATGATCAATAGCTACTTAGTTCTAAACTCAAGTGCTTGAAGAAATGGAGCTAGCAAGAATGTATACTGCCTAATACYATCTGCACATATGAACTAAAACAAGAACTCTACAACCTCTTTGTATCTTTGAATACAACCTCTTTATATCTTTGAAAAGAGGATAAAAAAATATGAGACTCAGGAGGTACTGCAGTGAAACAAATATATGCAATGTACTTTTGTTTTTGTTTTCTCTCAAGACATGTGAAAGCACTGAAAATTACAATGTCATTCTGTGATTGTTCTCACATTCATTGATTATTCTCACAACACTTTAGATTCTAGTATATACAATAATTTATTTATCTATGAATGCTAAAGACAGCAGTGGTATAATTACAAAGGTTTTTATGAGCAGTATAAGCAGCTAGACTTGAGTGAGTTTGGAAAGGTAAACTTCCTTTCTGAACAGCAGCTCATTACTACCAAGTTTGAAATTACCTACATGCCATGTTATTACATGAAGTAAAATTCAGTCCAAAAATTCACTTTAAATTTCTTACCTCTCCATTTTCCACCACAGCCATAGAGCACATCTGTCCACAAGCTATATTAACTACTATTTTATTTTGTAGGCAGCTGGTAACTCTTCGAGGAATTGGCTGATTTGCTGTTGAACCAGATCCAACCTGGCCTGAGTTGTTATAACCCCATGTATATACCTGTTGCAAGAGAAYTGTCATCAAAGATGGCTTTATAACATACAGTTCAAAGTACATAATCAAGAGAGAAAAAGCTGTATGCATAAAAAATTTCATTTTGTACGTTTAAGTGGATGTATACTTGTACACATTTAGGAAGACACACAGGTTTGCAACTGAATTGTTTCTAACAAAAATAAACCAATCTAAGTATTTAAATATTCCATTCTCTTATGTTCCTCCACTCAAGGGCAAGAGGCAATATGACAGCTGCATTAATGCTGGAAGAATCCAATGCTAGTTTTCCAGAACCCAAAGTAGAATGCCTAATTGCCACAAATGGCACCTCAAAGCAAATTCCAGGAAACTTTTTACTCTGGCAGATAGAATTCATTTCAGAGAATGTGATTTACGTTAACATCAGCTTTAATGCCATTAAGCATTTGAAGGAGAGTATAGCATGGCAAGGAACAGGCTGCACAATTTGTTGTTACAAGCAGATGKGGCACAAAATCAGTGTTCTGCACACACTTCAAAGCAGCTACACCATCACAAGCTTAAATTTTTTTGGAACATTTGTGTTGCATCAGCACTGTGAAGATTGCAAGAAGCAAGATCTAATGCTATAGGTCCAGAATGTTTTCCTGTTTCTCACAGACATGAGTTTCATTAAGAGAAAATAGATATTCATTCCCATTACTCTCACCTCACCATCAGATGTCAACACCATAGAATGATGAGAGCCACAGGCAACTTCAATCACTTTCTTGTTCACCAAGTTAGTAGAGACTTGACATGGAACGAAACCATGATTTGTTGTACCATTGCCCAGCTGACTGTAGGCATTATGACCCCATGTGTACACCTCTCCTTCTACAAGAAAAAYGTAAAGAGCTGGTTGAAAAAGCTTCATTTATCCCATGAGTACACAACATAAAATTACAAACTAAAAAGTCAAATTCAATAACAATATACATACTTAAGTGTATAAATATATATGTCCTTTGGGGCTCTTCAGCCCATGGACATATCAAGGCAACTTTTACACAATGTTGACCACAAATCCAAAAGGATAGTAGCATGACAATCACTGTAAAGAAAACACATTGCTGCAGGAAAAGGGATGATGCAATAAAGAAGAGAAAAGGATGAAATGACAATCAGAATCGCCATTTCAACTCCTTTGTTACTGTCAATCAATCAGAATTTCTTATCTATGCCCTGGCACTGTTTCCCACTCTGGAAAATTCAAATAACAAGCTTTCATTTCCTCACAACATGCATATTCCCTAAGGGTTCCCTCAGAACTACAAAGAYAAGATATGCTACACTAAACAAGTACTTCTCTGTAATAAGTGGTTAAATCTAATTACTTTATCCTATCAAAAACAAACAACATTTTTCTTCATTTCACCAGCATGTGAATGTGAATTTTAGTAAACATGTGAAATGTATGACACAGAAACATGCAGCAAAATGGAAATAATAGTAATTAACCCAAGAATTGTGGAACATATAACAGCCCTCTAAAAGGTAAGTTAAAAAAGCAGTGCTGAAGGAAAGCTATTAATGCAAATGGTGTTAGGAGGATCAGTTCTGGACCTGCTCTTTGGCAGTACTTCATCACTGGGGTAAGGAGTACGAGTGTGTCAGTGAGATCTGCCAGCAACGAAGCCCAGAGGAATACAGATGCATACATGAAAAAGGCATACAGAATGGCGCCACAAAGACTGGAGAAAATGGTGGAATGCAATTGAATATGAAAGAGCACATTTACAACATAATTCCCCTCACCTACTTTTAGTCACCTAATCCAGAATACTGGAAAATGCCTTCCCTCATTAACAAGGAGAGATAAGTATGAATATCATCAATTAGGCTCTAACAGAACCTCACTCGGAACACAACACTAGTAATTTATCTTCAAGAGTAACATCCTTAATTGTGAACAGAAGGACCACTACCATGATGAGGATAATAGAGTGTCAATGAAGGAAACATAAAGGCTGAGAGGCAACATTATGGATCTTTAAAGCACATCCAAAAGTAGGTACTGGAAGGAAAAAATTAATTTTAGTTAAAGGATCAATGCAGGCACAAGAACATAGGGGCATAATGTAGCCACTAATGCATTTCAAGAGCAATCAGAAATTTCAAACTTCACTGAAAAGCAAAAAAAAAAAAAAAAAAAAAAAAACACCCCCCCCCCCCCCCCCCCCCAAAAATCCTCACTCTTCCAAAAGTAGTAATAAGATCAAAGCAGGGCTTGAAAAGCTCCAGAAAATAACAAGCTAGCTGGCATGCCATATTTGCCAATGAAAATATATCAGACTTAACAGCGCAGAATACTTACCTCAACTGTCTCTCATGTTACCAGCCCAGACCTTTCACACCTGCTGGATTAATTTAGGTGAACTCTCTGAAAAAGCAATACTCAGGTCATACTTTACCTTCTGTAGCAAGAACGACATGAGGGCCACTTCCATAACTCAGGCAGGCTATCTTTTTGCCACACAGGGAATCTAACCTCCTTGGTTCTATGGTGCCCTGCATGTCTCCTGTTCCCAAACAGCCACTGCAGTTCATGCCAAGCACAAAAACCTGTTATAAAAGAATCACAGACYCACAATTTAGGTTCCAACAGAGGACCTCCTCTAAAGGTCAGCTAGTCCACCCTTGTGCTCAACAAAGATCTAAACAGACCAGCATGACTAGAGGCCWTACCCAAAAGATTCTGAAACAACTCCAAGGAAAACAAATCTCACAGCTCCTTCAGGATTTAATCATATTTTTTTCCTAGTCGTGAATCAGAACTTCCCACCTTCCAGTTTGTGTCCATTGCTTCTCAACCTGTCACTATGCAGTTGCAACAAATGATTAACTCCATCTCTCTGAYTTTAGTAGGAAGCTTTTAATTTAAACTGAAAATGTTAAAGTAGCAAGCAAAAGAATCAGACATTTTTGCATGCAACTTTCTCTAGGTATACTATGATGTCACCGACTATCAGAATAAATTGATACGTAACTGATTAAACATGTCACATTCATATACGCTCTTGGACAATTACCTCATCATTTTCAGTTGCATACAACACTTCATTACCAGCACTGCCAAATACACAGGCTTGACGAATTAACTTGAGCTCCTCTGGAGAACAGAGAGAAAAAATCGGCCATTTCCCAACATCCAGCATCTTCAGGGCTGACAACAGTGTTGCCTCCAAGGCCTGGTATCATAAAAAATGATATCAAATACCCGCACAGAGAGGAATATATGCCTTTGCAGAGTAAAAAATTAGAGAAACATTACCATCTTTTTTTTTTCAATAACAAGCCAGTATTTTAATTCTAGAATAATACTTGAAAGGAAGACATTAAAATAACAAACAAAATATATAATGATCTAGAAGGATCTATATTAATGGAGAAATGTACCATATAAGAASTTAAATGGTGAGGTCATATTTTCACTATATGCATACAACGTAACTGCTGTCTTACAGAATTCAATGTACAGGACTCCAATACAAAGTGTATATTCAAAACTTTTCATCCGTGTATTTTCCCTTGGTGCTTCAAAATTGCCATTAAAATAAGAAACCATAAAAGAAGTCTGCCCAAGAACACATATTTTGAAAAATATGCATATTTGTTTTCATGTATTATTTTTTCTACCCCCACCTTACACWAAGATGTGCATAAATTCTAGTTTGGAGTCTGAAGTGTGTTGTATCAGTCATAAGAATATTGCTTTTCCAATCAGTATCACTTAGTATGAAAAAATGTATGCAGAAATATAGGTAACATTAGAAACTCAAGAAGGAAACCCTAAACTAAATKTTTTAGCAAATAGCAGCTGACCACACATTCCTTTATTATATACTTCTGAGAATGGGAAAGAAGGATTGGCCATCTTCATGGAAAAAAAAGTTGTGATTTTGATTCTGCCCGTTCTTTCCCCATCTCTCAGCAAGTAACTGACCAACTTCAGCCAAATTTGCCAGGGAAAGGGAAGTAAGATCCTGCTGACACAATCAGCTTGGCAGCAGGCAGCTGGATAAACAGACATTATGAAACAAGTCAGCAAGCAAGTAGGTCCAAGCTAATCCTAGCAAATGCTGTCTTCCATGTACATAAGAGGCTGTAACAGACAAAGGACCAGAATCCATATGGAACCAGTCTTCTTTCATCTGCTGTTTGCAGAACAATTTCTTCTATGTCAAGAGCTTGCCATTTTTATTACGGAGAATTTCAGGCCCTCTTAAGATACGATAATAAATACTGAAAKTATCACAGACTACACTTCCAACTGCATCAACAAAACTGCATCTCACTTTTGCTCAAGACTGAAGCTTGAGATTCAAAAAGATAGTTAGGGTGTCCTTCAATTTTACAGATTCTTTATTGGAATAACATATTGGTTTCTTCACAGTATGGGCTCTAAATTCCAAGTGCTCAGTGGGTCAGAGCTCATTCATCTTAAATAGAAAAGTTGTTTTATCTGTAACCTCCTTCTACAAAGCACTCAAGTCCTACCCTCATAATTAAGATTAAAAAACAAAACAAAACAAAACAAAACCATAGCATTTCTTAACACTAAAATACTACAGAGAGAAAAACTCCCCAACTGCTCTTGCAAAAAGCACCCAAGGAAATACTTATGATATTGAACTTTAAAAAAAAAGAAAGAAAGAACCAAAATTTGATCAGACAAAAAAGTATCCATAATCTAAATCCCGTCTCTGGAATTATTAGCTACACTCAACTCAGTAAGAGATATTCTTTCACTTTTCAAGAATTTCTCCCCTCACACACTTCCACATTATATTTGGTTTAAAAAATATAAAAACCAGCTTGAACTCTTAGCCTATCAACATTTATATCCCATAAGTGATCAGTTCCCTCATTATATTGCACAAAGTCATAAAAGGCAGACTTTGACATGAATCTTAGACGTAATATGAATATATTGTTCTGCAAATATTTTGTGGATGACTTAAGCGAGATTTCTTCTACCTATAGCTTTTGTTTTCTATCTACCTTGAAAACTACTTGCATGTACAAAGCTACTGCTAAATGGAACCAAGCTTCCTCCTTTGGAGCAGAGCAGTACAGAATTCTCAACACAAACTGACATTCTGACCTTGACACTGACTCCTTGAGGAGGAGGCTCATCCTCCATATGGCTTTGTGCTTGTGTCCCCCTGTGGAGAGAGAAATGTGGTTATAATCAACAAACTATATTGCTGCAACAATACTTTCTGAAGCTATGCACACTTCGTATCAAGCCAAAAGCATCTTCTTCCATGGGATGAGAAAATGAGAAATACAAAGCTCACTCAGTTTTGCTTTTATATACAGCTGTAACATGATCAGTTAGGCAGGCTCTGCTCTTCTGTATTGTTATCTAAAACATTAATTCTTGGACAAATTTTTTTTTAAACAAGTGGGAAAATTAATCAGATTGCAATTGGAAAGAAAGATGTTTCTACGAGCACCATACTCCAATRTCTTTTTATTGCAGTAAAAATAAATTGAGAACCTTGCTGACATAATTCTTTAAGACATTTCTTTCAGCAAAGAATAAGCACACTGCTCAGAGAATTCAATTTCTGGCTTAAGCTTTCAAATGCACTTATTCCAGTTCCATTCTGAAACCAATGTTAGAAAAAGATTTGTGTCTTTTCAGGTTTACTRAGAGCCTGTTACAAAATTCATTCTGCTTCAGAAAATATTGTCAACCTGGTTAATTACCTGTATAACTTCTATGACGTACATTATCAAAAGAAACAGATTTTCAGACCAGATGTTTCTTCACAAATATGCACTCCTCTACTATCCTAAAATTATTTCCAAACAGAAAGCCATGCAACTTTGTTTTCAGCAGAACTACAAAAATGAGAAGCAGCTCTGAAGCTGTACAAGCCTCTTTCACTGAACATTTATAAAGTCATACACATAATTTTCTTTCAGGTACATTGGTTCAGACATAGCTAAAAATCTGTTTACTTCTCAAGTAAAATTACACATCTGTAAAATTCTGAGTACAGGTAGAATAACATCTGACAAACAAGATACCATTTTACTGAGTTAATTTTCAGATAAATACCACACTAATACAAGTAACAAATGTAGTTGCGTAAAACTAACTTACTACTAAACTCATCTCTTATGCAAGAATTCATTCCACAAGACCTAATCCAATGACATTAAATACATGAAATTACCATGACTTCACTATTATAAATGCTAATGGTTCAACAAGCATAATGTAATTTACTGAATAAACAAAAAGTTATTAYTTTTAAATGAAAAAAACCCTCAACAGCTGCTGCAGCTTGGCCAWACTCAATATGCACAACTGTTAAACTTAACCTTCAACAACACCCACAAATCCACACACACGCTGTATTTTATACACCTAGTCTGAGCTCATGTGCTAAAGTCCACACTGACTTTGAGCTTAATGCTCAAACACAAATCCAAACTGAAGTAACTTGAAGCTATGTTATATTCCCCTTCAACTGCAAAATATTAAAGGGCTGATTCAGTTACCCACAAATCAGCACCTACTGCCATTTAAGATGACCTTGGGGATCCCCAACTCCAAACAGTGCTGGCAGACATGATCCAGGACCCACTGGATATCCATGCATCCATGCCAAGCGGGAGCAGCAGCACCAGGTAAGAACCCTAAATAAGCCATTTACCAACCTTTACACCTTCATGGAAATGGGGCAATTTGCTGAGCTCTTGTGGTTAAGTAATTTCTTATTTTCTTCAACATACTTTTTCAAACAACAGGAATGCAAACAGTTGATTTTATGTACATTATCTCTCTTTAAAGCAGAAAACACCTCCCCTAATTAAGGCCTTTGACTGTACTACTGAACTGCARTTCTGAAACATTTTATTTCAAGTATGCCAGCAGTCCTACTGTGAAAGTGATTATCAATGCTATCCAATATTTTGTAGCATCAATTTCCAGCACTCCCTAGCAATGCTGACATATGTTACTTGCTTCTGGACCATCCTTAGCCTACACTCAGGCCCCCAAGGTAATAATTACCAACTATGAATTTTCTAGGTAAAACAAATGTAGAATTCCATGTTTCCTTCCTCAAACCATCTGATATAAAACTGATACCCATAATTCTTCAGGTTTTAATATTTCATTTCAATTGCACCTGATCAGACAAAAGCAGTTGACTTCAAAAGCAGTTGATTTGCTAGTATAAAGATACACTGGGATCTAACCATTTCAGCTCCCTAATAAAAGGGGTTCGACTCCACTGCTTTTCAGACTCCCGTCAGTTTTGTTTCACCTTTTCAAGAACAAAGATCAGATACATGCTCTCACAACTCAGATGATGTTTTATCTTATCTATAACTGTGAGACAATTACCCTGTAACCCCCTCTTTTGCTTTGCAAACATAGACACCTTATTTCTGAGCAGCCCCACAGGAGTACATGGGGTGACTCAAATTATGGCAGTCCATTCTTTTATTCAAATTCATGCCTCCTAATAAAAGTACACACTGAGTTCAATTTATCTGTACCTGCAAAGCTGTTCTTTCTAAAAACCTGCAATTGATTTAAGAGTATACATTCACCTGGGGATTCCAAAAATAAAGATAAAAAAAAATTAAGCCTCTTYAAGATCCATTCTTATCCATATATCTTTAAAACACTAGCAATGATTCGTATTTGCTTAATTGGAAGAATTTTCCTCCAAAAAAATAAACATTGTGAATGCAGTCAAGCAAATTAAAAACAAGTATTTTCATCAAAAATGAAAAGACAAAAACCTGGATATTTGAGTAAATGAGGTACAGGATAAAAAACATATCCTAGCTATTTCAGAGAAGTTAATGGGTTTGTTCATCTACTATATCTTATAGCATGTGTGTAATTGCTAATACYCCTTACTTTAAAATAGCTAGCCATGACATTTTAAAAAAATGCAATACTTCCTCTAGAAAGTATAAAGGTAAGCAAGAAATTATTCTCATGCATTAAAACACTTTACAATTTTCACTAACTCTGTTTCCCTCAGAAACTTGTAAAATGCAGATCTAAAGGAAAAAACATCACTGTTGTAAACCTCCATTACTTGAGGATGTGTACAGCCTTTTGATACAGTAATATTTATATTAAACTTTCACAAATCTCTTATCTAGAATCCAAGCACAATTAAGAATCTGGACAGCATACTCTGGCAGTCAGATTTTAGGTCTTGAAAATTTAGAGTTGCTACAGTACAGAGAAGACTGAGTTAAGGAACATAAATACTAATTCTAATAGCCAAGCTCTGTTAGCACTCCAAGACCATTTAATCCTGAGTATTTAAACAGGTTCACTGACTCATCTGAATGTAAACATTCTTCTAGATTCCCTCTCTAGGAACTTGGCAAGCAAACAAAAATTTTCAGAACTCCACTTAGTAGTTCCTCCCATTTAACTTGAGCATTTATGAATCCCATCTGCTGAATCAAAGGTCTATCTACAGCTTCTTCCCCAAGGACTCTAACCACAGGCTTACGAAAGACTAGGAAGAAAARGTCACAGAAGAAAGGGACTTGATGACACTTTTAGAAAAGGAATCTAACCTTCTCTGATATTCCTGATTTCTCAGCAGTTTCCGACTGGAGGAGTCATGACATGATGCTCATTGGTCCAAGCAATTCTGCAGTAGAGATCAGATCAACAGTATTGCCAGCATGTACTCCTATGGAACAGGTAACACACCTCTCTAGGAAGGCTATTTTCAAAATTATCTTCCTTCKTGATGAACAGTAAAATGTCAGTGCTACACCCAGTGCTGACAATAAATTGACAGAACTCAGCTCATCATTCATTCTTTCATTGATGTGGCATCTTCCATCGCCAAGCAATTGCAGACCTTGAGAAACAGTGAGCAGCTGTTTGAAAAACATMTAACTCCTACTAAAGCATAATCTTCACTCTTTCCCTTCTTGTTTCATGACACCAGACTGAATTCTTGGCTTCTGACACAAGTTCCATTGTGTGCCTACTGATTACACAAGCAAATTAACACATGGTTTAGAGGCTAGATCCAAGAAACTCTTTATTGGCTCCATCTCCAGAGACAAAACTTCAGTCAAAAACATCTTGTCAGACACTGCCCCTCTTTTGGCATGACATCCAATTCCACCTGTTGGCTCCAGGGATGGATCCCCAGCATTTTCCAGAGGTTCACATGCAGAATGCATATCCTAAGTGATGGCAAGATAAGTGCTCATGTTAAGTTTCTTTATTTTTCTCATTCCTATTCCAGTTACTATTTCCCCTTTAGAAATGTTTATCACCATCATTGGTGTAGAATGGTGGGTTGTTGACCAGCCAGCAACAAGAGTGGAAGTAACAGAAAAAAATCATCATTGCTCTTGAGAAGGAAAATATTTAAAGCAGAAATGAAAAAAAAAATCCCAAATTATTTTCTTACTCTATAAACCCTAAAGTCAATCTGAAAAAGTAGTACCACAAGTTTGGCTATCCATCTAGTGGATTTAATAAAAAAGAAGATTTGAAGGAAGTGGCTGGCAACTGCTAAGAAAGGGAAGTATGTAACAAGCAAATGAAAGACAGAAACACAAAGACAAGAAAACAGTAATGTTTATAAAAAAATTAAGCCTCCAGTAGACTTAAGGAAATGTCCAAGTCAGTAGCTAAAAAAGCCTGATAAGAAAATGTCAATCAAAACATATTTTCACATAGAAGCATTTACACGTCTTTCTACACATGCAAAAATACATACTGAAGGCAAACAAGTGTTCCAGAACAGGGAAACAATGCAAGAGCTACTTCCAGTGCTCAGCAGTATTATAGGAAGATACTGGGGTCATTTTCACATAATTAGTGGTTTACTTCTGTAGTAAAAGGAAAAAGAATATAATGAGCACTTCCAGGGATCCACAGCTTCTCTGGGCAACCTGTGCCAGGGCCTCACGAATCATAGTGAGGATTTTTTTCCCCTAATTTCTAATCTAAACGTACTCTCTTTCAATTCGAACCCTGTCCCCCTTGTCCTGCCATTACATTCTCTTGTAAATAGTCTTGCTCCATCGTTCCCGTAAGTTCTCTTAATGCACTAGAAGGCACATCGGTTCATTGGCCCAAATGGTTTCTGATGGAGCACAAGCATCACTCGCTACAGACCTTACCCCACTCATAACCTGAGTAAAACCTCTTTGCTGACTGCGCCTGGTAACAGAAATTTCACCTGCACAAGGAAACGAGATCCTTCCACCTCCCACACAATTAACGGTCCTTGGTTCCCAAAGTATCCCTTCTTTTCCTCAAAACCATAACGGGCCGCCAACTCAGCCCGTCTGTAGCGCCGCCACCATCGCACCTGCGGACAGCGCGCCCCGGCACCGCGCAGATGGGACTGCTCAGTGGAGCGGAGCACGCACCGACAGACACACGGACACGCACAGAGCCGGGCACACGCACCGACACACCGCCATCCCTTTATCGGCCATTTACAGTCCCGGTGCCTGAGAAACGAGGCCCCGGGGAGCGCTGCCCCAGCCCGGCCCAGCACGCGCAGCCCGGGCGGCCGCGCCTCACCCCATTCCCGCTCCCCAGCGCCGGTCGCACGGGAAAGGGAGGCACAGGGAAGGGGGGGGGGGAGCCAACCCCTTTCCCTCCCCTTCCCACGCCCCGTGCTCGGCAGCTTACCTTCTTTCCCCTCAAGCGGCGGCGGCCCCAGCTCCTCCCCCCGCTCCAGAGAGCCAAGGGAAGATGCTGCCGCGCTCAGGCGCCTCCTCACCGCGGAGCTGGCCCGGGGAAGGGGAAGGGGAGGGGAGCGGCTGGCACCTCCCAGGGATCCACCCACTGCAGCAGGATCCTGGGGAGCGCTGGGAGCTGTCGTGCGAGCCCGCGGGAGCAGGGCCCCGCGGCGGAGGCGCAGTGCTGGCTGCGGGGAGMGGGAGAGGCAGGAGCACTCGCAGGGGCCGGGCTCTCGGGATGGCACGGCTGCTTGGGGAAGAGTCATGCCCGGAGCGAACACGGCGCCGGGGGAGATACACCGCTTCCCGCCTCGGAATCACAGAGTCATTTCTCCTGGGAAAGACCTCGGAGGTCAACAGTCCAACCTATGGTCCCACACCACCGTGTCGGCTAGACCATGGCACTGAGGGTCGCATCCAGTCTTTCCTTAAACCCCTCCAGGGACGGTGATTCCACCAGCTCCCTGGGCAGCCCGTTCCAGCCTGTTGTCTGGGCCAAAATACGCGCGTCAACCTCGAGAGTTGAGAGGTGAGAGACACATGAGAGACACATGGTCGAAAGCTATTGGGGGAGCATCAAATATTGCTATGCTGTTCCAAAGGAAGTGAGGGGATATTAATCATTCTGTTTCTCCTATGACTAATGTTTAAAATTAAGCACTGCCCAAGAGAATAGGCTTGATAAGTTTTCCTAAAAGCAACAACCTGGCTGTTTTGCTTGGTTGTGATGCCCAAAAGAAGGCTAGAAATAAAACTCCATAGACGGGTGTCTATAGAGGAGCTATTAATTGCAGTGCTGGTGTAGCGCTGGAGGTGAGGGGGATTTCTCCTCCTAACCAACCTGCCTTTGMCCCAAAAATGATCTGAGCAAGACTCTGCAACTTCTATAATTTTAAGTTGTGAAGTAGGTATGTTTATTGCAGCTCTGGGTGAGCGGCAGATACTCCTCAAAGCCGCGCACACCTCAGCACGGGCATCGCTTGGTATATATCTGGTTACATGTTACACATTCACTGAGTTTCGCAATTCGCCTRTACATATGCATGATTTATACCCGCTTTGTATTATAAAGAGTTTAAAAGTAATTTCCRTGTGCTCACGCTTGCGCAGTGTTATTTGGTAGTGGGCTCTGGGGGGTCTCGGGAGGAAGTAAAATACTCATCCTCTTGTCTTGAACTTTTCACCTTTCTGTCTTGCGCATGCTCTCTGCGTCCCTGGCCCAAGTCCAAACAACAATTCTGGTTTTAGCCAGCATGGGGGTTCCACGARCACAAGCTGGGTTACAGTCCCTGCTTTTGTCAATAATCCTTTACTTCTCATTCTGCTTTGACAAACACAATCAATGTTAAATAAGCAATATACACTGTCYAGCAAGCAGTTAGTGATGTATACTGTTTAGCAAGCATTTTCTAACAAGTTACCCTGTAACTTCTAACTTCCCTGCATCACCTTTGCTTTAAATTGGCAGGTATTTATATAGTAAGTATGGTGTAACATTATTATCATCACTACGCCCACCGCTATATATGGGCACAGAAATACATGATATCATAGTTTTACAAGTACACATGTGTCATCCTCAATTCGGTGGTTGTGGGGGGTCTCCCCTTAATGAGATACCATCGTCTTCATCATGGTGGATTTTCACCTTTGTCTTCAGCGCATGCGCAGTTGTGAAAGTGGCCTTTCCTTACATGCCATTTGTTGAACTCCTGTCTCATTTTCTTCCTTTCATTTGAACTGTCCCTGGGTTGTTTTTCTTCTTTCCTAAATGTAATGCTAAATTTAGAACTCAGCAAGCAGCWGTGAATGGAAGGGAATTGAAATGGAAAGGAATGCTCATTGCAGGAAGGTTGGACCAGATGACCTTTAAAAGTCCCTTCCAACCCAAAACTATTCCATGATTGTATGATTCTAATATGTGCCTGTCTCATCTTASAAGCAGTTTGTAGTTCCTTCCAATATTTCAGTTAATGACTAGGATCATGCTCATTGCATTTCTGTTAGACACAAAGTTGGGAAGGACTGATGGTGCACTGCAAGGCAGTCTAATTTTAGCTTATACAGTAGCATCACATCACTGCAAAACAAGTAAACCTCACACTGGGATGCTCAAAAATAGTGTCTTAAGAAAGAAAGGAAACATTGCCAGGTTGTGAGAAAATGCTATTGCGAAGAGTAAGGAGAATTTTTGATCACTGCATGATCAGGAATGAAATTGAAGTAACGGGCATTCATCTTTGGCCATAGGGAAAACTGCTTTCACAGTGAAAATAAGGAAGTTGGGAATAGATTGCCCAGTGAGGCTGTAGTTTCCATGATCTGGATTGTAGACCAGAAATAAGGTAACTTTTGTTGATGATAATTCAGGTCATGAAAATTGATCAGATGGCCTGTGGAAGTCCTTTCCACTTCTAGTATTCTATCTTTAGTTCCATTGTACAGGAAATTAAATGTACCAGAAATGAGAAAGAAAAAAAAAGGCAATAAAAAGTATAGAACCTGTAGTTAAAATAGGAACAAAGAGCAGTTTTTAATCAAAGCAAAATAAATTTCATATAAATGTTGACTAATAAAAAAGATTATTTCACAATAACCTAATTATTCAAAATACTCAAGCAGTGGCTGGGTTCCCTTTAAAAAGACATCAAGGTTCACTATTCTTTTTTGGGGGTGTGGAATAACAGACTACAAGTTAGATATAACATGGCTTGTAGAACAAGTAGTCCAGGAAGAATTGTTTGTTTTGCTTCAATATTCAGTTATGTCTTACAGGTTGATCCTGACAAGTCTTTGTTTATATTCAAATGCCAGCTCTGTTGTGATTTTGTGATACTACTCATTATGTTTGCAACAAATCAGGATTTTACTAGTTCTGAAAAGTCATGATTATGGTAATATAATTCTTCATGGTTTTTATTTTGAGTAAGCATTTCAACAGATAATCTCTAGCTCCTCTTCCCCTTGAGTATCATTCTTTTGATGCCTTCAATAGATCTGGTTTTCAGCTTAATTAATATTTTTTATCATTTCCAGTATTTTATCAGAAATTGTTTCACTATGAGTATCAGTGAGCAAAGGATCAAGGTTCCACTACCTCTATGATTACATTGCTTAGATACTGCCTATGAAAAATTTGCATTAAATTATTTTTTAATCCATGAAGTTCAAACTGTAGTGATGTCCCTGCAATTTGAGAAAACAGATTTGTTTCAGACTTACATTATACTATGTACAATGAAGAAAACAGGACAGAAGCTAGATCTGTGATTATTGTCATTTTCTATAAGCCCTGTCATTTAATTCCTTGCAAAGATGCTATTTCTAGCACCATAGATATTCTTTTTCCCACAAAAAATATTACAGACAGGAAATGTTTTGGATAGAGTAAAAACATTTCCTGATAAACATTTTATCACAGCTTGATAACTATTTCCTGTTGGTAGGATTTGTTTTAACCATTGACATTTTGTTTGTTTTCTTGCYATAATTAACACACTTATGGGATCTGGCTAAGTGTGCTCATCCTGTTAAAGAAAGGTTTTGACAAATCACACATTTGATTATAATGTCATGCAAGATTTTATATTGTCCATTTCCCTTCATTTCAGCTTTGTCTGGAGCAATAAATGAAAGAGCAATAAATAGACATGCAGCATTCTGGGAACTGGGAACTCCCAGAAGGGTGGAGGTTCCTCAATATTCCAAATAGAGCATTATCTGCTGTAAGCTCAGGGATTTCAGTAAGCTTCCAAAAAAACTTTAGATGAGATGGTGGGACTTCATGCAGAATCTTGTTGTTCAATGCAGACTTGGGCTTGAATTTACTTGAAAAATTCCAGAAGAAATKTATCACTTTCTAATGAGTTTTAAAGCATTGTCCTTAAAAATTAATATTAACATGAGACTTCACTCAAGAATTGTACTCATCAAAATATATTTTCAGCAGCAGAACCAGTTTTGCCATTTTTGTAGCTATCTACTTACTTCACGAGCGGTGACAGTATCACTTGCATACAGCTCATTGTGGTTCTCAGTCACAGGAGGATTGAAGGCAAATTTAACTATGCCCCCACAAAGCAGTAGATGGCCAGGACACAGCCTCTCTCCCTGCCTGGAGGCATAACCTAGCTCATATCCATTTTATTTATGTCTGTATTCCCCTTAAAATCAGATTGGCCAATCGACACTACATCTCTAATGGCCCTGGAGCTCCCCCATGCTCTTTGTCATCCTGTGGCCTTAAAACGTAACTTATTTATGTCTGTGGTTTTTTTTCCCCCCCCCTGTTCATTGTATTTGAAAGTGGCTGTTTTCTACCTTCTGTTCAAAAGTTTCACCTCCACAGTTTTCTTCCTCACAGTTTGTAGTTTTGTTTTTTTTTTAACAACRCCTGTAGAGATAGCATTGAGGGAGTCTGTAGGGAGCAGACTTGGAGCAGGCTTGGAGCAGGGCTATCCATAAAGCCCACTGGAAATGGTGTTTAGCATGCACTACTCTTGAACTGCTCTACTTGGCGCAAGCCAAGTCTGCTGGGAAGTCAGCTCACCAGCAGTCTGGGTGTTCAGCGGTCAAGTGGTCAGGCATGATGAGTTTATGGAGTMTAAATAACACTTTTCCTAAAGCTTTATTTCTGTTGGAAAGGCCTGAGAAAAGAAGAATTCAGAGGTCAAGGCTTTGGAAAAAGCCTATATGCATAGATCTGAATTTGAAAAAAAAAGAAGAAAAAAAGATTATTGGTGTGTTGCGGATAGGTATCTTTTGCATGTACATCCTGAATGTACTCTTGGAAAAATATCCAAGGAAACAGAATCTGTAAGGAGTTATCTTTTGGGGGTTGTTTGTTTGTTTGTTTGCTTCCTTGCTTTCAATTAGACTGGAAGAGAGTGAATAAAGTATTCTTACAAAGAGCTGATCCCAGTCATGCAGCCCAGTGCTGACTGCACAAGGTGTTCAGGCATCTGAAAGGTGACATTGATGTAATCAGAAGTGTCACTTGCTGAGGATGAGTGTAAAAATATGGAATGTTTGTGGAACTGGAAAATGAATTCACAACCTTCTTTTATAATTCCAAAAGGAAACAGAATTGGTTGCACTGAATTCAGTAATGGTGAGGGCAAAGTAGACTGATTTTCTATTATTGGACTCTTGCAATAAATAATGAGTAAGGCAAAGTGAATGCTATTTATGGATGGTGTATTGTATCCATTWTCATCATCTGCGTTCTGTGGAGCAGATATCTTAGAGACATTGCCTTTGACCCTCATGAATAAGGCAGTTTCCCATGCTAAAAATGTAAAATTTATGGCAGCGTGTATTTGATGAGGTGTAAAATTTTTCACTAAATTGCCTTTAGTTGTGTAACTGTATTATTGAAAGAAAAGGTAGTTGCTGATTTTAAGCAAATGCTTTAGCACTGCTTTCAGATACCTTTCTGACAAGGAACATATACAGTAACTTATAAGAGGTAATGACTTATATCTCAGGTTTTGTGAGATTTATATTACTAGGTGCAAACAATTTAAAACCAGTCTGCATTCTTCTTATTGGAAGAAATTTGGAAATCACTCTATGGGCTGTTGAAAAGCTAAATAAAATCAAGCAATTGCTTTTTGGATATCTATTAAAAAGAATGTTACAGATTATAGAAACATCCCATTTTATCAGAAGCTGAGAGCAATATTATGTTATTTATGATTGCTATCAAAATGTGAACTTAAAACATTGTCAGAGGAAGACTTCTTTTTCTTTTCAATTTACAGCATTAATCCTAAAGTTCAAACAAAAAGTTGTTTTCCTCCTGCAATTCAACCTTCAGGAGTTTCCATTATAAGATTCTGAAAGTGCTAAAGCTTTGCATGCGCAAGTCAAGGGAGAGCAATCGACTGAGATTGCTCACAAGAGTCTCCTGCTGGGAAATCTCTAAACTATGAATGCTCAAAGCCTAGGATAATATTTAAAGGAAGTTTCATATTTACTTACCCTGTTCTTTTCTAACTCACTGCCAGGGAACATATTTTGTTAGAAGGCCTGACCCTTTATGGCACTTTTTCCATTCTGTGTCCTTATGTAGAGGATGTTTAATTAGGTGTCTAGCTTTTGAGATAACACTGATATGCACTTTTTACTTCCTGTGAGGTAATGCTCAATGCTTTCTGGGATTGGAGTATTTTTTTTGTACTTTGTTTTTAGTGGAAGCATTGTTGCTGTTTGTTGATGTAATGATTATTCTCTATTAAACGTCAGAGGTACTGAAGATTTTGGGCTAGTCTAAGAAATTCCATTCCAGCTGGGCAGCCAGGCATGCCCAAACCCACACTGAATCTAACACTGAAGTGTCTTATATACTACTGTACCAAAACATGAGAAATAAATAGCTATTAAAAAAGAAAGAGCATACCATGTATTCGTATAAATGTATTTTATTGCCATTAGCAGTGTTGTGGTATTATACCATATGCTCATTATGCAGTATGTCCTCCATATATGGATCTTGATACACTTAAAATGCTACACTAATCTGTGATACAGCAGCTCTCAAGATAACTTGCAGAGCACCACACATGAGGGAAATAGATGGCCATGTTTATTAAACACCTAAATCCAAAAATAATCCGAGAATTTGAAATGAAGATGAATCAATTAAGCAACAAGTCTGGGTCGCCTTGAGGAAGTGATTGTGTTTTGTTTTCCCCAAAGTGATGTGTAACCATTAGTTCTGGAAATACRCAGGGAAAGGAAAATAAACAAGTTGCTTAGGGGAAAAAGCTGGAGCTATAAACTGGACACAGACAATTTGAGTTCTTGGCTTCATTTGAAATATTCCTGAAAACCTTAACCTTTCCCACTGGCAGGAGTCTTGGATCACCACGAGGTTCCAACGTTCTTTTTTATAGCCTAGGAAATAGCTCACACTGCACTCCACAGCTTTTTCATGTTTCTCTAAGTGCAAGTCATGATGTGTGACAATTCATCAGTCACCCTGTCAGTTTCTCTTCCAATGGAAAAATGAAGATGGTTCCAAAACCGTGATGGAAATTCTACCATTCAGGGGAGCTTTTCTTTGTTTTAGGGAGAGAAGTTGGAGGAATAAAGAAGCCTTGCCAGAATGATAATTTTGTCCTAATGCTRATGTAAAAAAAAAAGCTTTAATCTAAGTAAAATTTATTTATTTGAGTCATAGATACAAATTATGCTTTACAGTTTAGCAATGGAACAGAATAGTTAATCTCTAATTCTTGATTTGCATGGAAAGTGAATTACATTTCTTTTTGTTCCACTTAACTTGTTTGTCTTTCAGGGCTATGATTTTTCTCTTATTACTACTGCACATTTATACACCACATGTTCAATGGTATTCCTTCCCTTCTCTTTGCTCAACCCCCCACCTTTCCTGTACTGTTGTTTCCTTGAAAAATCTCATATACAGGGTGAAAGTACTTCAATCGAATCTTCCCTCTGGTCTGGTCATTAAATGGCCAAAACAGGGCTCTGACCACCTTACCATAATACAAAACCCACCTCTTAAAAACARCAGATGCAGAAGTCCAGGAAGCACTTTTGATATGTAAATCACATTCTTCAGTAGAGTGGTTAGCCCAGACCTGTAATTAAGCACCAAAACAGAATTGCCATTTCAGATGTCATTCCTCTTGGCTACTTCCTCTGCGTCTGGACATCAAGCATGAGCAGTGCTGTATGGTATGAACAATTCTTGGGGTCAGGTTTGTGGCCCACAACTCTCCTAAGCCACTGTTCAAGGAATAGAAGTGATGGTCAATTCCACTTGTTTCAGCACTGAAGGTCACATGGTTTTGTGTTGACCACAACTTTACCTGTGGTTAGTGGTGTTCTTTCTCTCATTGTTTTGAGATAAAGGCAGGCAGGTCCCAACTGGTCCTGAATGTTGAGGAAATATGTCTGAATTGGAATCCTCTGGAAAAAGTCTAATACCCCTGAGTTAAGTAACTTATCTTCCATCAGTGGATTAGTATTTCTTGTTATCTAAAACACAAAGATCTGACAATATTAAACATCCTTGTTGTGACCTATTTCTTCTTTTTTCCTTTTCAAATCCARTACAGATACCAAACTACAGAATACATTGATCAAAATCACAACAGTTTCAGGTGAAACCAGGAATGTAATAAGGCCTCCTGGGGAAAAGTTCAATGCCTTAAGTACAGCCTGTTCAGTCTTTCCTTTGTTTTCTAACTTCAGAGAAGAGATATCAACATTTGGTGTGCTGCTTTGTTATGTAGATATTGGTTCTGCTCATTAATTTGTGAAAAGGCTATCATTTGGTAATGGATCCAATCAGCTTAGCACAGAAATCTTTAAGAACTCCTGCTCATGTCTCTTTCAGAAGTTCACCTCAAAGAAATGTATTCTGGTGGCTCCATTTCTAAAGGGCAGACTTGTGTCTACACTTTTCTAATCTGTAAATCAGGTCTATCATCACTAAAGGTATTCTATTTGTGTGAAGGAGAACTTTAATGACAGAACAACCTTTTAGCCCATAGCTCATTAAATAATTTAATAGGGGCAGATTAAACAAATGAGCAAAACTAAATTAAATTTTTAAAATATGGGTATAAAAGCTAGCACATGCAACCAGATGGTAGGACTCCAGCTGTCAGGTAACTGGGTGCAACATCATGGTTTATGTTTGCCCTGAAGTTACTTAACCCCACCGGATAGGAACAGGTCCCTTCAGGAACATCAGGATGCAGCTGGATCACATCCTGATTTCCTCTTTCCCATTAAGTCCCATGGTCTGGTGGATAAGCTGCAGCATTATAAAAGAAATGTAAAGTTTTTGTTCATTTTTCATGTCCAGTGCTACTTCCCTTTTGGGATAAAGTGGACCAAGCAAACCCAAAGAATCCCAGAGATGACCATCTGGAACTGTGCCCAGCACACCGGTCTTTCCTTGTCCCTCTGAGTGCTGGTCAGGAGGAAAAAATGTATGAGAAACCAGGCCTTTCAACAGGGCCAGTATCCAGCTGGGCTCATTTCCTCAGGATACTCATGTCCGAGGCTGCGCAGGGACTTTTCGGCAGGTTTCATAACAATGTGGAATCAKGAACCTGCATTCCATCTAGGTCCCAGTATATAATTCCTCTGAGGTTCTCCAAGGTAAGTGCTTGTTACTCCTTCYGATGCATCATTAAGGGAAGCGCTACAGTTTTATGTTTCTGCCACGATAGTTCAACAAGCCAAGAAAATAAAACAAGATTACATCAGCGTTGCAGGATTTGCTAAGTTATCAAAAAAATATTAAGATGCCATCTATTTTGCTAGACAGATTAAAGGGAGTACATGAGTAACTAGAGAATAGATTCACCTTCAGCATATTTTCAAAAGGGTTTTTTTATTGTTTTGGAACTGCTTAGCCATAAAAACGCAACAACTGCCTCTCACACACCTTTCCAAAAAAGTCCCTTCCTGAATTAGAAAAAAGGAATGTGCTGTTAATGGAAAAACACAGTAACATTGCAAGCTGGGATTGGTATTGTTGCTGTAAGGGAAATTTGCATTGGAATATCACATATTAAGTATTATTACAACCACATAAAAATTCCTTGTAAAAAGCATCTCTAAATCCTTAATCAGATCCATGAGATGCTGAGTGCTATTTGTTGCCAGATAATAAGCTCTGATCACCTCAGAGTTGTGGCTTATCTTATGTTTTAGGGGTCATAGGTAGAATATACTTGCAGAATAAATTTGAATTAAAATGCTTAGGCACAATGTATTACTGATACCTAATGTTCAAGGTTCAGAGGTGCACACTAAACCACAGCCTCTCAAAGTTGTTATAAAAACCACTAAAATCAAGTTTCTGCTGCAAATCCAAAGCTTAAAGCATTCCTTAAACCTCTCCCGGAACATCTACACATCTCCCATCCCAATTTAAGGCTGCTTATAGTTCTCATCTGCCCTGGCTGACAGCAGGGCCAGTGTTCCTCCAGAAAAGAGGATTGTCTCTCAGCTGTATGATTTGAGATGGCTGGAGAGGTCAGGCACAGCAAGGTTGGTCTGTAGGGCTGACAAACACCTTGAGAAGCCTCTGAGAAAGCCATTGTTTTTCCCTGGACGTAGTTTAGGCTGGCCCAGAAGACTTACACAGATTTTTTGAGAACAAGCAGCAAATCCGGCCCCAAGCTCAAGTTGGGGAGAACAAGCAGCAAATCCAGCCTCAAGTTTGCTTTTGCAGAGCAGTGCTGAAGAATGAGGTAGGATGCAGCTCCTCTCACTCTTTTGATGATGCTCACCGTGGACTCCAGAGTGTCTTGCTGCTTCTCTCCCTGCACCCATCATGTTTAACACAGCTTTTTATCAGTTTTCAATACAAATGCAATTGCGTGAACGCTGCTGGAGTTATGTGGGTACAAAAAGCCCAACTGAAGCATGAGGGTACTTAGGTTGAATACTGATGATTATTTTAATGCTTTTCTTTCAGGCCATGAACAGGCTTGCGTAACCTGATTGCCAACATTTTCAAAGTGATGGAGGAAGTCCTTCACGGCTTTCATTCTCTGGTCATAGGGTCACCTTACTTCATGCATGACTGTAGCATGAAGGGTGGCCATTCTGCAGCTGCTGGTGGTGCTCCAGTGTAGCATCCTGGACATTGTACATGGACACCATGGAGCGGCCAGTTCAGAAAAGGAACAGTGCTGAATGTGGCTCMATCTTAACTACATTCCTTATCATCCTGACTTGTGTTATTTCTTCCAGATGGAGCCAGGATGCTTCAGCCATGGAAAACAATAACCATCAGGAGAAACACAAAAGCCAGAAGTTATCATGAGCAAATGCACTGAATAAACAAGGAGAACTTCAGCTTTACTTAGAATGTGTAAACAGATGTCTGTTTGTCTTGTCTTTACCACTTTTCAGGTGTTCAAAGTACTTCTGCAAAGGCAATTCCAAAAAGGCCCTTTAGGCCAGTGGAGCAATGTACAGTTTTCTATAAAAGCTTAAAGGAAGGAAGAATGAAGACCAGTGGTCTCTTTTACATGATAATGATGGCAAATCAGCCACAGAAGATTATCCACACATCTCAATCCCTGGTAGTCCCTCCTGGTAAACACAATTTAGTGTCTCTTGAAAAGTCCCCTGTGTCCCTTCCCTTACAGAAATGGTTCAAGGGAAGGAAAATTTGCCCTCTGGTTCAGTGCTTCGGTGTTGCCAGAACACAGGTCCGTGCAAACACACTTTAAGCTCTTTAGGGCTAAGCAGTAATTATCCAGCTTTGCCAGCTGACTGGTTGACTTGCTGCCAGATGGACTGAAGTGAGGCCAGAGACTTCTAAGCATGTTGCCTGACAAGTGACAGAACATGCAGCAGGGATAAGGGTTCAGATTAGCATGATTCAGTGGGCAGAAAAAGAAGCAAAATGGGGCTAAATGGGATGTGGTCAAAACAGATATTTATTTGTTGGTTGCAGGCTTCATATTGAGAAGCCTGGGATGGAACTCTTCAAAATTTCAAGAGAAGTTTCTCCCAGCTCCAGTTTGCCAAAAGTATTTTCTGAATGTGTTTTTGTCCCTTGCAGGGGCTTCATATTTAGGGAATTGTTCTTCAGAATATCTTTCTTTGGCTTCTATTCCCCCTTAGTGGAATTTCTTTCTAGGGAAGAGCAATGGTTACAATCCTATCTAGACTAGTTCTCTTCTATCCTCTACCCAATCTTCTAGAAGAAAACTTTAACTTCTTCTATTTGTTTCTTTGAATCCAGAAGGCTAATCAAACCTGAAATTTAACTGAGATAAATCAGTTACAGTGAAGCAAAACAAGCCATACTAATCTAATATTTGTTTGCCTTTATAAGTACTAAATTAGGGATGCAGCTTAACTTCAGAATCACAGCCTAAATTGAGGAAGTTTTAAATTATATTTGAAGCTTCAGTTTGTTCATTGCTCTGCTTGAGCAATGGAAATTTTGATTGGATGGAGTTCTATGAAGCAAGATAATTAGGAATTAAAATATGAACCAAAAAGGGCTGTTCAAATTGTACCTTAATCTTCCCAGCACATGCACATTTTGCAATTTACTCTATGGGGAAATGTTTGAGAGACAGGCAAAAAAATACATATGGGTAGAAGCAAATCTATGTGAAGAAGACCAGGCTAAAAGTGAGTGGTTTATAATTTGGGATATCAAGAGGAATCTGACTTGACTCTCCAAAAGCAAGAGGCTTTACAGAATTGTAGGTGACTTCCCTTTTTAATGAATCGAAAAGATTTCTTCCTAATGGTGTGAAATGCCATTATCTGTCATGGAGGGACTGGAGCTCACAGTGATGTGAGCTGAGAGCAATGTTTGTATTCCTCAGTGAAGCCCCATCCAGTGCAGGTGTCACAGCTGGGAGCATCTTTCCTGCCTTTAGATATCCACAGGGTAGACCTGTACAATCACCCATGAATCGTTTATAATCAGTGAAGAACAATCCCCATTTTGAGGGGCGACTTACTTTATTTTAGATGTAGGACAAGATGAACTAAATCCCGGCTGTGGCTCTTTCCCTCTGCTAATGTAGTTGGAATTTTAAATTGATAACTTCTCTGGACATTGAAATTGCAATTAAGATATTAAACAACATAAGTAAAAAAAAAACCAAAAAAGCTTGGTATCTCTTTAGAACAGCGACATCAAAAATRAAAAAGACATTGGATATTATTAGTTTCAGTATGTATTGGGTTTCTTAAAATGCAAATTGCTTTCTGAAAATTCTTAAACCTGAAGGTCTAATTATTGGTATCTCTTCTTGTCACTGACTAGCTCTCTCTTTTTTGGTCATGCTAATAATAATCCTAGTACTATTTATCTGTCTTCCTATTTTGTGAGAGTTCCTTGCTGTCTGATTTTTTCCTGGAGTTTTAAACCAGCTTTTTAAAAAAAATTAGGTCCATATGATCACTTCATTTACTGACATCTCCCCCTCCCATCCTCTCAGCAAATGACTTTTAGATTTCTTGTCTTGTTTCAACCAAATGAAACAGAGGGAGGAAGGTTTCCAGAATAATTACGCTCCCACCAGATCTGTGAAGACTGACAGCCAGGAAGAGGAAAGAGCTGGACAAAGGGCTCTGCTGATGGACAAACAAGCAGACCTAAGCCACTACACTTCTTCGGCCCCAGTATGTAATTGCTTTTGTGGTCCTTGGAGGACTCCAAGGGAGCTTGGGGGCAATTTGGGCTACTCTATGATGAGCATTTAAGTGCATATAAGAGGGGACCCAAATCAAGAACTCTGATTTTCCTATTACTTGTGTCATTCCTGAAGCAAGTTCTCTGATTTTTCTGCCTTTTTTTGACCCCTAGCTTGTTTTTCTTTACTTTACCCTGTTTGAATGAACTGATAAGAGCTTTCTAAACTTGTGTAAATATGCAAACAGACTGAAAACACAGTCCATTTGACCTTGGTTCACTGCCCCAGAATAAGCTTTGCAGGGTGTTTTTAAGAAAAGTATGTAAAATTCCAGGAAAAGTGATCTGTGATCTCAAAGTTTTAACCTGAACTCCTTGAACTCAGAAGCAGGGCTGCTATTTCTGTGCTAGATAATGACACACACTGTGGATACACCACAATTAGCATTACATTTACTCACTTGTAGGAGCCTCAAATGGATGGGATTGTGGCCTCTGAGCTCGATGTTTTACAAGTGCTTGTGCGCAAGAGACAAAATATGTAACAAATGAAAACTAAAATCCATTCAGTAAAGATTTCTATGTAGGCTAGATATGGCCAAGGACTTTTCACCAAAGTGAAAAGTTGCCAGTTATCTGAAATGAAAACTCCTTTTGCACAAATGCATTTGGTTCAGTTTCATTATTTGCACGTGACGGAAAGAAGTCCTGGGCTTGGCCTGCCCTGCTGTGCAGAAACCTGTTGCTGTCTGAAGATAAAAATCTCTCTGCAAGTTCACATACTGGGTGATTAAACTGAGTCCTGGAACATACCATGACCTCCTGCCCAGATGTCCTGCTTGTGGAAGGATGCATGTGAGCCTGGCCATGGGAGCTGCTCTGTGGCAAAGTCTAGGGTGAGCTACCCACAACCCCTAAAATGGACAGGTCAGCACCTCTGCTCTGGGGCTGGAGCGCCACCTCAAACTGGGATCTCACTGAAAGAGAGACTTACCATTTTGGAAGGAGGAGATCATGATGCATCTGGCACTCACATGATTTTGTACTGACCACTGGGTAAAGCCCTTAACCCTGTAAAGTTTTTAACACTCTATCACAGAACAGTCTTTACCCCGTCTTGGCGGTGAAAGTTAGATATTTAGAAATTCCCATTTTGTTACATGTTGAGGCATTTGAAAGAGAATTATAACATTAATAATTAATACGTTTTTCAGTCCCCACCACATATAGAACCCTGAAACTTATTTCCTAAAAAATCATGATCTGATATGGGGGTGGACTGGTAATTTGCTAAGTAGTATAGAATCAAAGAATCATGAAATCATTTAGGCTGGAAAAGACCAACTGCCAAGTGCATCACTAAACCATGTCCCTTTGTGCCACAACTACACATCTTTTACACACCTCCAGGGGTGGTGACTGGGGTTGATGGGATCAACACAACCTACCCGGTAAAGTGCTGCTGAATTTTCAAGCCTAGGTGTCCTTTTTYTTTTGCTCTTTTCTAGGAGTACTTAGAGTGTTTTGAAACTTAAAAACTTGTTCTTTTTTTCCAAAAATGCAAATAAGCTATTTTTTTTCTGACAGTTTCATAGATTGTAATTACTTCAACCATCACAGTCTTTTATGTTTTGAACCACAAATTGTAAGGCAGATTGTTGTGTTTGGACTGATGGACACCCAGACTTGCAGCGAAGCTAGGGAGACACTGTGATTAATGAGTTTCTGCCTCAAATTTTACATCTGAATAGGAAAAGAAAGCCTATGACAAAATTTGGAGAAAGAGTTAGTGTGGATTAGTCTGTTTAAAATAAACGGAAGATTATGGAGAAAACTTCCTAATTCAACTCCTCTTTTTTTCTGGCAGTTTTATTTCAAGGAGTGGAAGAATTATGCCCCACTCTTGCAACATACAGCTGACATTGGCTAATTAGTGCAAATTGAGACAGACTAATTTTAGATGTGTTGGAAGTGAACCAAAGAATCAGGAAGTTGTTGCTTTCAATTTTGTTGTGAGCCTGTTCTCTCTTAGGGAGAATCACATGATATTTACGCATTTGTTCATAGCAAAGTACATCAGATACATGGTATTTCATCACAGGCCACATGCCAGTGAAAGGTAATCATAGAAATTGGTTTTGATGATATTTATGCCCAGCACCTGTGTTTCTGAACAAACAGGCAAGGAGGGATGGAAAGGTACAACCCATGGGATCTAAGCAACTGTAGCACAGAGGAAAGAAGAAGGAGCTCATCATGTCCTTGCAGTCAGAAGCAGTTCTGCTGATAGCAACCAACTCCTGCTCCTTGGGCTCTGCACCCACACTCTACCTTTGCTTTCAGCGGGTTGTATGAGCACAACCCAGCTCTTATTTTCATGTAGGTATGAGTTTTGCTATACTTTTTAAGATAAAGCTTTTGTGTAGGATCCTTCGTATCAAATTGGACAGCGTTGTGTCAATGCCTATRTCAGTGGTGTCAGGGCCTGATTCCTTTTTAAATGTCTGAAATAGGTCAGATGCGCAGCATTAGACATGCCTGCTCACTTTCTTTTACTGTAGAGAAAGCAGGTGATGTGACAGTGCACAGATTTAACTTGTGTACAGTTTGGCGCTAAGAGGAATTCTATTTCAGAAACAGTGCCACCTTGCAAACAAATTTTAATTTTTTGATATTACTATAATAGTGTTTGTCAGCTTGCTTGGAATTTGCAGCAAGACAGAGTTTAGAATGGAATTGCCACTCAGAATTAAAAAGCACATTGAACATTTCCGGTGAACATAGCTGATGCTGTATGAATTGAATCAGATCATGGATGCAAAAAGATATTCAGTCTGAAGTAATTTTAAAAAAGAGAGCAGTGTCAACACTTAGAGGTACTGCAGAGGAAGAAATTACTGAGTTGAAGCAAAATGGTTTCTAATTTTGACTCCTGGCCACAAATTAGCCAGTTATTGGACTGTGGAGAAAAATTCTGACAGACCACAGATGGATGAATATTCAGAAAATAAATARAGGAAGAGGTCAACCTTAATTCTACTAAAGCTTCAAGCCTGTAATTGGTTCTAGATGGTATTCTAGACTGTAATTTGGTAATTCCCATTGTGTTCCTGGAAGAGCACAAGAAAGAGCAGGACTGATAGACTGCATGATGCTGTRCATTCTGTGTTTGCTTTGTGAAGCACAGCTCTGTTTGCTGTACCAGCCTCTGGGTGTTGTCTTAAGTCAAAACCTGTAATCTGTCACTCTGTTTGCTTATATATAATGAGAGATGCTGGAAATGCAAAATCATCTTTCTTTAAACTATCYTTTATTCCAGCGAAACGTCATCAAAAATAGTTTGCTATAACATGTCAGTTTTCCTAAAATAACATTAGTAACCAAAGTTTTAACTCAAATATTCATACTCAAGTGTGTAAATCATTGCAGCAACTAATTCCCTTAGTAGGGAGAGCTATAGGAAGAATGATACTGCATKCAACTCAACCCAAAGACAGTGATACTTACAAAATTATACTCTATAATGTTTCCATATACAATTGTGTGTGTTCCAGATATGCTGTGATGTGGCTTCTCCACCCAGAGCTGCAAGAAAAGGGGAAGATGAGAAGAGGCACCTTAGTAGCAGTTCTGGCCAAATACATTTTGCTGGTGGTGCTGCTACAGGCTGAAATTTTCTGTGGCTCTTGGGAAAGCTCCCTTTGAAATTGTAAGCATTGCTTACTCTACATCCTCTCTGGAAACAGCTGTGCTTGAATTAGGGGACTTGTTTTTAACCTCTTTTTTAGCCACACAAAGGGAGTATCTCAGTTCCCTTTAACACAGGTACAGAACAGGGGCTGTCAAATATGCTCTTCTTCCTCTCACAAAAACTAAAGGAAAACCAGAATCCAGTCATCACTGAGATATTATTTCCTCTAAAAATCCTTTTCACTCACGTATGTTTTTGTTACCTAATGTTACTCCCAAATATATTGTGTATTATAATATACCTTGGCATGTTGTGTTTAAAATAAGAGACTGCACAATCTAAAACCGAGCTCACACATTCACGGAGCATTTCAGAAGCTTAAAGAACTCCAGTATCCAACCAAAAACTGAAAGTTGAAAGGTAACAAAATGAAAAAAGGCCAAGTATTATGACTGGTCTGTGACTACCATTTTGGCCAATGAGACTGATGTGCTTAGAGCCAGCAACAGAGACAGACTGAATAGATGAGAGCTGTCTGCACATCTTGCATGCCAAGCTGTGCTAAAAGAGCACGAATGCTTTGGACTCTAACTGTAGAAAGTTAGGAAATGCCAGAAAAAAATGCACAGATAACCTTATTTTTTCCCCTTTGTACAGACATATTATAATATGGGCTTTAGCTGTTACTTTTCATCCAAAGAATTCCTGCCCTCATCTGCACAAAGAGGAAGAGTCCTGATTGTTCAAGAGCTCCTCCTCAGAGGTTTGTTTTATCCTGCTTTAGCCTTCAGCCTTTGGCCTGGTTTACTGGCACTGGAATTAAAGGACGATTGTCCAAAGCTCCCTCTGGAGTCAGTGGAGAGACACTAATGCTTCCTTGGAGATTTTCAGTTCAGTGTAAATTTCGAGTTACTTTCTGAAAACATTTCTTTCTCACATTTCTGCAGCAGGGAGCCTGAGAGGAGTAAGTACTTATATCATGCACTTAAATGAGCATTTATTTAGGTGACAAAAGGCTGTTCCTTAAGTCCTGTTCACAGAAATTATTCTGTTCCTTTTCTCCAAACAATGTTTAATTTCCCTGTGTGGTTTGCCATGATACATAATGCTTCAGTTCTCAATGCTTTGCATATTATAACTTTTTTCCAAGGTTCTCTTAAATGAGGGGATAACACAACTCCCATTTGTCTGTTGAGAGCTGATATTCTGAGTAACAAAAACCCTGTTGACTTCTGAACACTAAGCATTTTATATAAATTCAGAGGGAGTTCTCATTGCCTTTGGCTGTAGCTCTGTGTGGATATATGATATCCAGCTCATGTCACAGGATTCAGGGCAAACACAGAAAAATGCGAACCTCTGTGAGGGCTCTTTAGTCAGTGATCTGCCCAAAATCTTGCAGGATGCTGTCTCATGGAAAGAGCAGCATTTCCTTCTCCATGGCATTGTTCCATCAGCTGAACTACATGGCTTTCTTCTACTTCCTTTCCCTCATCCAGTCTTACAATTTCTGTTAGTTCAGGTCTTCCTGCTCCAGGTCTCCCTTTCTCTTGGCCCCCTTCACTTCTTCAGCTACCTCACTCTGGGCTTTCATTCCTCTGAGCCACATCAGGAAACTTCTCTTCCTCAGCTCATCAGCACAGTGGAAGAGTCTCCCAGGAATAGCTCTTTACAGGAATATTCTTTAAAAAGTTGTCTTGGCATTAAGTAGCCGTCTTGGCTCCTGTTGGAAGCAACATCTGAAATGCAGTGTATCCAGTAGGGCAAAGGTCAACTCCAGCACTAAGTTGAGACTCTTGTTCAGATAAATTATCTTCCACTTGCAGTAGTTTTTCTTGTCACATTTTGGCTTTGCTTGTAGGTTTCTCATCGAAAAAAAAAAAAAGCCTGACCTCATTAAAATATTGGCCTTTTGGACTTTGTGTCATCTCATGACTGCTATTACTTTATGCTTACCACAGGGGAAAAGAGCATGCCAGCCTTCAAAGTTTAGCGGTAGAATCCAACATGACTGCCAACTTTCCTACATTTCAGGTTTTCTATATCGACGTCCTGAACCAAATCTGAATGTTTTAAAATTCAGAGACCAGAAAGTCCGGAGTCCGCTTTTGGATTTTAATTTTATCTCAGTGCTCTTGGAATGAAACACACAGAATTCCCTCTGATTAGATTGAGTTTGGACACAGTGCCAAAAAAACACTTTCTTTAGCTAGGAATGATTTGGATAACTCATTCTAAGAGTGTAACACTGAAGTTAGAAGCTTAGTGAAACAGAAATGAGGAGGTAGAGTTAATGTTTGTGATTGTTGCAATATATTAAAATAAAATCCTGAAGAATAACTTTATATTAGCTTTTTATGTCTTTCATGCTCACAAGCTGCTTTTCAGGCCAGAAGAAGAGAAAGAGCAGATGTAGAGGCAATGAGCTTGGGGTGCATTTCCAAAAGCCCTCCTCAGCCATTGCCTTTTAAGGCTCAGATCATCTGATTTTCTGGGTATTTTGTTGCTGTTCCCCACAGGTCAAGCACTGGTTAATTTATATCTCTGTCATTATGGTATTGCTGTAACAACATCTCAAAAGCTCCCAGTGACCTCACACATCTCTCCTGAGAGCTGCTGTTTCAAAGGCAGGTGGTTAATCCTTTCCTTCCAGCACCTCAAGCAGGGTCTCAGCACCTCAGCAGCAGTGACCAGCTGGCGTGGTTAGCAGTGTGCAGCTCAGAGCCAGAGCCTCGTCACGCTGCTGATTGGGCAGCCCCAGAGGCAGATGCATCACACTCACACTTTCACTCAGCTACTCCCACGTTGCTGGTAAAGCTGTCCCTGGTGTTTCACAGCTAACTCTGTGAACTTACATGACCCTGTAATATGACCCTCATTTAAGGCTTCTGTCTTGGGTTTGGTTGAGTGAATGAGTGCATGAGGCGCATAAATCACCCACAAACCTTCTGGTAAAGAGGCATTTAAAGCTCTCCTTGTTTGGTACCATCTTAGCTAAATGTTCTGTTTTGGAACCGCAGATTATAATACCTTTATGTTTTCTTTCTCCTTTTTTTAGCTAATATTTGGACTGAACACAAACTCTCTGAGCAACATGGATGTGCAGGCAGGTTTTGAACTCAGAAATGATGGCATGTCTAATCTCGTGGAAACATGCTAGATACTTTGTACTGTAGTTATGAAATGTGTTGACTCAAGCACAAAAGGAATAGAATCAAATGGGAAGTCATTTGAACYCAAGAAAATGTGGAATTTATGATGGAATTGAAACCTGAAAGAGGGCATCTGATAAAGCCCTTGGTTTGTCCTTTGTAAGTGAAAGGCCAGAACAGCTTCTTTACTGAAAGTAGAACTAAGAAGAGCAGTGTTCTGTCTTTAGCCCAGCAACACACGAAGAAGAAAAAGAGAGGATTGCAAAATTAGAGATGTGTATGTTAAAATACAGCTCAGGTAGTGCTTTCAAGACATGACAGTTGCAAATGGGAATTCCTAAAGGGATGTCTTGGATAGTTCATTCCCTGGTTCCTGGTGATCAGGCTGGTTTGTTCTGTGCTCATCTGGTCTGAACTTTCTCCAGTGCTGCTCTGTTAGCAGGCAGGACAAACTGCAGATGCTGCATCTCCTTGTTACACCAATGTCTTGCAACACCTCCCTCCGATATAATGGGAGGAGAGTCAACATTATACAYCAGAATGGTGACTGTTGTGCCACAAGGTTCAGTAATGTCCAAAATGCTTTTGAATACCAGACTGCAATAAGGACAGCATGAAGAGTTACTTTCCAACATGCCACCAAAACCAACACTGTTTCCCACCTTTGCCCTCCCATCTGGAAATTGTTCCTCGTCTGTCCTAAACTGTCTGCTGTGGCAAAGAAAGAAAAAAGCCATCATTCCTCCCCCCACTCCTCCCTAAACCTAGCCAGCAGCAAGCCACAGTCACACAGACCACTGCAATTCACAGTGCTTCTGTCAGCCTTGCTGTGGCCCTCCCAGTGACAGGAAAAGTGGGAGCAGGAGCTGCCTAAATCTCCCCTGAAAATTCATGCTTCATGGTGGAGAAACATCCAGGATCTAAGTCATATGAAAAATATGTGTAAAAACAGGATTAAGACACTTTAAAGTATTTTTAGAATCACTAAGGGTTGAAAAAATGGAGAACACTTTTCACTGAAATGTGTCCTTGTAATTCATAAAAACACTATGGATGCAAAATGCCTTTTATGCTCCGTAAACTAGGCTGAGTTGCTTTTTATGCTCCACTTCACTTTTTTTTTCTTTTTTTTTTTTCTTTTTTTTGTGTGTGTGTGTGCGCGCGCGTGTGCGTTTTATTCTTCTTCTAGATGGCGCCAGTGTCTCGTTACTGAGATGGCTCCCTTTTCTCCAAGGATCTTATTCTTTTTTGTTTTTATTTTAATGGCTGCTTATGTAAAGGACTAAAATAGGTATTTGKCAAGACCCAGGTTTGCATCCTGTTATGTTAACTTTTGCCAGTAGCTATTACTTTCCACACAGTGTTGACTTTATGGTATGGAATGTTTTCCACAGGTGTTCATGTTTTYGGTATTTCTTTTGCACCTGTTTTATGCCTTATCCTTGTTATATAGAACATGCTAATTAGCATGAAATACGAAAAAAGCTTAATGACATTAGTCCAATTTTTCCATGCTTTTGGGCCCTCAGGAGAGCAGTCCTGCAGTAACAGACATTCTCTAAGAACAGAATGGAGCCTGTCTGCACTGAGGCATCACAGCTCTTGTGTGAGGAGGAAAGCACCGGGTTTGTGGTATCCTTTGACACGCAGCTGGTGCAGTTCAGTTCATCTTCTTTATGTCACTGTAGTTTTAAATGCTTTATCAACTGATGTAAATTGGTGCTTCATGCAGGGTGCATGTCTCTGATCGCAAATAAATGTGATTTTCCACACTGAGTTGTTTCAAGAAAAGCTGATGCCTTTTACTTTCAGATGAATCATACAAAGACCCAAGATAAGGAGTTGTTAGATAAAAGAGCTGTTCCTTAAAGGAATGTCTTTTGTTACAAGAATGATGTTTCTTTCTAAAGTCTGGACCAACTTTTTTTTGTCTACTCACCCTGCCTAATAGATTTTTTTTTATTATATTGCTTTGCTAGTCAAAATCCATACCTGTCAGAAGGTTTGCTACAGCATGTGTCATCCAAACCCCCAAATGCCCTCAGTGGAACTGGGATTTTCTGGCTTTTATAGTGGGAATGTTGAAAGAAGGAGGAAGATTTTGCAGCATACCTGAGGGTTAAGCACAGTTTTCATCATTTTGATATCCTTCAGGATTTAATTTCCCCATTGGCAATCTCGAGCTGAAAACATCTGTCCGTGACTCACTGCTTTGATGCTGAGATTTGTTTCAGCAGCCAGCAGCTGCCTGGTGGCAGAGGGAAGAGGTGGCCTTGCTGTAGCAGGTGTCTGTGCCCTGACTGATGCTTTTCTGCCCAGTTTCCATCATGGGTGTTGCTCTGCACCTTCAACACCTCCATACCACTGCCTCGGTAGTGCCGAGGGCCTGCTGTTTGCAGCCCAGCCAGCTCTGCCTCTCTCACCACAGCTGTTGGGGTAGCAGATTTCAGAGCTTCTGAAGTGATGATTTTCCCTTCTTGGGCTCATGCTCTTCTTGTTTTTCATGCTCTTTACATGGTTTTGTATCTGAAAACCCAGACATTTTTGCAGGAGGCAACTGCCACTGGCTGGAGCCTGATGCCTTATTTCCCCTTTATCCTTATCTGTCACTTTGTGGACTTTCAGTTTGAAACAGAGAAAATCAAACATAGTTTGTTGAAATACTTGATGGGTGTTGTCCAGTAATTTGCATGCAATGCTTGAACCTAAAGGGCAGCCAGAGGAGGATGCTCATCTGGGTCCCCACCACTGCTCTTTCTGGTCTGACTGGTCATTCACACTAGTTTCACTTTCTCCCTCCTCTATCCTGCGGTGTTTTTTTGCTTCAGCCATATGAAAGAACAAGAGTCCCTGGTCTCTCTTTTGGCAAATATTGAAGAGAGAGAGAATACAAGYATATGTAAAAGCAAGTTTTGAGTTCAGACTGAAAAAGGCTTCATTGAGGAATTTTAGTCCTAAAGCCACTTCAGAAAAAAAAAGAACTGTTTTAATCCAGATGATTGCAAAGTGTCATATGAACCAATGAATGCAAGAACTTGCATTCTTCCTTTAACAGGAACTGGCAGGGACTTTTGCTAACTCTGTTGATATAAATGGAGATCAAAGAATGCTCACACCCACAGATCACACATAATTCAGCAGATTACTGGAAAAGTTAAGAACCCTTTAATCAAATAGCAAATGGCAAAATTATGTGACAAATAGGCATCCATTAAGAGACTGCAAAAACCAGYATGCCTGAAATTCTGCTCTCCCTATTCACACAAGGCCAATTCACTTAGCAAGCAGATTGACACCTCTTTGAGAAGTAATTCCAAGTCAGGTTTTAGGTATTTTTAGTATTTCTATAACACAATCACTCCTTTTTCCAAACACAGAAGTGAGAAATTTGACCTTTCCAAAGATGAACTGAAGCTTCACTGTGAACAGCTCTGGCYAATAGAGGCTTTGCCATCCCATGTCTTGAATTACATCAAATCTGTTMGGAGAAGCTAATAAAGTCAGCTACAAGAAGGGGCAAGAGGCTTGTGGCTCACAAGTTATCCAATTTTATGTGAGGTATTTAAGCTTGTGGGCACTGTGGCTGCGTGTGCTGGCATTCTGTCTGTGTTTGGTACCACCTTGTCAGCAGTACCTCAGACCAAATCCTGCATCATTCCAGCACTGCTGTCCCAGTCATGCCACACACCAGAATAGCTGAGCTTCTCTCTTCTGCYGTCAAGGACAGGCTTTCCAGTAGGACACAGCTGACCATGCACCACCCCTCAATGGCATCTCCTGACTCAGTGCTGCCCCACTGCCAAGGGATTCAGATTTACCTCCCAAGAGGTATATGCCTGAAGAGATTTTATGCTTGAGTAGCTGCTTTTTGTAGCCACAGCCTGTCCTGACTTGAACATGTGTCATCACCCTCCCAACATTTTGACAGAAACAGCACAGATAGATAGGCCTTCAGGGCATTGTAGTACATGGCCAGATTTAAAGAACAGATGGAGATAGAAAACCCAAACAACAGCACTGAAACCCTGATTTTGCCTTGGTGATTTCCCCTGGAATGTGGGCAGACTGTCCATGTGTATGACTTCTCCCACAAGTCCTGCTGGGCACACAGGGAATCATGCACCTTTCTTTGGGGAGTCTCACTGTGCTACAGCCCGTGAGATCTGTGGGGCTGTGGCTGTCAAATTTATCTTGATGCTGCCTGTCTGCTGCTGAAGTGCCTGGGCAGGCTCCCCCTGGGCTCTCAGTGCTCCAGACTGCAGTCACARGCTGCTGTGGCTCCTGCAGGGCTTYTTCACGACAAGGCAGCTCCTGCCCGTGAGAGGCCTGGGTTTGCCTGTAGTGTCTTTGAGTAAGGAAGGACAGCAGACGTGTTAAGCCTGGCAGTGAAAATGGAAATAAAATGTGTATGGCTTGACTGTGCGTGTCTTGCATCCTGACTTATTGCATCAGAGCTCCCAAATCCCACACCACCCCTTTGTTACTCCAAGTATAAATCCCCGAGGACAGTTGCTCCASTCTCCCATGGCCTAGGAATGTGGTCTGTCGTATCTGTGAGTGCTCCCGAGTTGAGTTGCCTTTGTCTGAGGCTTGTGAGCTCCTTCTGTGGAAGAAGGCTCCCAGGCCTTTACCCATGCCAGAAGCAGCCCTCAGTGTGCTGGGGATTTGTCTGTTTGTCTGCATTATCTCATGGCCACCTGCTCCTGCTTTCCCTTGTTCTGCGACGAGAGGAAGCCACCTTGATGAAAACAATGTTTCCATATGCTGAGGTGCAATAGGAGCCATAGGAATGGAGCAAATCCTTCCCAGTGCTTCCAAAATAAGTTAGGGCTTAGAATTTTACACAGAAACTACTTTTTGCCAATGTTATTAGTAGATGCTGGCCCAGGGGAACATTTGACTTCTTGATATAGCATGGACAGCTMGGACTAAATTTACTTTCAAACGTTAACATTATAAAGTTCTTCAAAAAGTGCATGATGGTAGCAATCCACTCCTAAAAAAAAGAGGAAGAAGAAAGTGACAAGGTGAG
>NW_026623310.1:269318-367969 GCF_030028575.1 Malurus melanocephalus
ATGTAATAGCCTCTAGGATTTAACACACTTACTGACCTAGCCAGGAAAATGAGAGCTCCAAGATTAGCTGAGGAATCWAAAATAATTTTAGTCTTTTTGTTAAATTTTGTCAGAATTAGCTACAGGTATAATAATTTTCTTTTTCATTTCTGGTTCCTGTAGAGGGTGTTGAAGTATTTMTTAATTCACTGTTTGCATATGCTTGTTTTGGTGGTTCATAAAACTGCAGGTACATTAAAACATGTCTCCTGAAATCACAACTCTGCTTTCAGTTCTTTCCTCAGGCTTATTTTTCAGATTTTTTTTCCTCTGTCTACATGGAGATATTATTGAACTGGAGACCTGAAATGCAATGTATTAAGGAGGCCACCACCCATATTTTGGCCCTTTAGAATTTAGCTGCCACAGTCTAGATTCTTTGGGTCACTCCAGCTCTGCAGAACTATTGAGTTCAGGGGCTGCAGCACCCCTGGGATTCTGTCTAACTGGCTTGAAGACTCTGTCCCTTCTGACAGTCAGGGACTTGTCACCTCTCAGATCGTTCCTGGCATATCATCTGTCACCCACACAAACTCAGCAAAGCCCATCATTCTTCATAGCASCTGGCAGGGAAAGAGCCCAAAGCACAAAATGAACTTGGTGCACTTTGTGACAGTGTCCTCACACCTTGGCTTGGGAGCTCACATGCTGGGCACAGCACAACCATTATTTGCAACAGAACAGTACAGAGGGACTATTTCAGGTGCCATATAATTTACCCATAGTTAGTAACCAGAAACACATACAATTGGAAAGAAAATAGTGCATTTGAGAATCAGTGTCATTGTGCCTTAACTAACACTTCTGTATTTTGCAATCTTCATCTTACTGGGCACTTTGGGTAGACAGTGCTGTGACCAATATATCAGCAKGTGGGAAGGAAGCTCTGTAAGTGAAATCACTTACAGATATTTCCCTATATAGATGCGTTGTAGTTGTTTCTTGGTATTTTCTAAACTTATTTTCTATACCTGTGTGGAGACAGCTGCTTAATAGAAGTTCCTTCCACGGGTAGGCTGGAAAGGCAAGATCTACAAAGTGCCTCAAACATTGCTCTCTTCTGGCATATAATCATAACGATTATTACAATTATAATTATAACCGTAAACTTATTTCAAAATTAATAACCTTGCTTTTATTCACTCTCATGATTTTCTCATTGATGAAGCCATGATTTTCATCTGTATCAGAAATGCATCCATATTGATTCACTTCCAAGAACCTCAGTTGCTGTATAGCTAAGTAATCTTCCCTTAAAAAAGAACCTTTCCCATTYGTCCATGTATACAATAGACAACTGTAATTTTAGCTTGCTGGCTACTTGGATCAAAGTCTTTTAGCCATTTTCTGAAGGCTTTTTGTTGTTTTTGYTAATAAGCTGCCAAGAACAACCAGTTTTCAAACAAAAAAACATCCAAGTGAATTTCAGTAGACAAAGATTTGATTTAGCAGGTAGTCCAGCTCAGATGCACTCTAAAATAACTCAGGCTGTTCCTTCATTTTATTTTGGGAGTTTTACAGTAGTTTATATGAGAAAGCCATTTGCACCTAGGAAACTTGGGTTTGTGCACACAGCCTGCTTAGTGAAGTATCATTGCATCACCTGTCAGAGATGCAGTCACAAAGACAAGACATCAAAGTGTCTTTCAASACTTCTCTGGAGTCAAAATGAAGGTTACATTAACTGGTCTTTCAAACAGAAGAGCCACAGATGGGTGAGTTGTAAGACAAGTCATCATTTTCCATTATGCACATCTTGGTCATACTTTTGCTCACCCCGGCTCCATAGGTTACCTTGACTCAGGCAAATTGTTCTTTAACTCAACTTCAAGCTGCACCATCTGCCAATAGACAAGTGTCTGTGCATCACCAGTAACAAAACACAAACAGGCACCACTTACATTAATGGGAGTATTGTCTAACAGTATTCTGATTCCATTGTTTTCTCTGCTGCAACGGAATCAAACAAGTTCATAGCCCTGGTGGTGTTCTCTGCATGTTTGTTGCATTCAGGCAAAGGGAAATAGGGACTCACTGGCTAATTCATTCATCATCATGGATTTGAGGCACAATTTAGTAATGTCTCCCAAAAAAGCAACTCATTTGGCAAAGYGTCTCTCCTCCTGGATATCTTCACGCCGATTTTCTCTCTTTTGCCTTTAATGGGAACTGCTTCAAGTCCTATAACTGCTGAATCAGCATGCAGGCCTGCCAAGTGGCAGTGGTTTTGTAAAATCTCCTTGTAATATACTCCATTGACAAGATATTTATATTAAAAGTAGGAGTGCTCAGTTMATTACAATTAGTGTTGGTGCCTTTGCCTGGTAAGCAATTGCTACTATATTTTTCAATGTCTTTTTCCTGCTTTGGGAGCSACCCTAAATTGTTTTGCAGCCAAGGAGCCTTTCCCTCAAGTGAGATCTGTCTGTTTCCTTATGAACTCATTTTTTATTTACTCAGAAATCTGCTGTTTCCCAGCCAGATTGTGCCCCAGCTCTTGTCCTGAATCTTTGAATTACCAGAGAAGATGAGTCTTCTCTGATAAGCTTTAGTCATTCCTATTTTTCAGCCCACTTCCCAGACCTATGGCAATTCGCATGGTTCTGGCTGTACTAGTAAGTGCGCTGAACCATCTTCTCTCCCTGAGCTGAACAGCCCACATGCACATTGCGAATCTTTGTCTGCTTCAGTGTTTATGACCCTCCAAATGACCTATCATAATGACACTGGTAACTTCTAAAATACACATGGAAATCAGAAGACCCCAGGCTGGCTGTCCCAGTACCAGATTTTTTCTAACCATTTAGCCCTGTGGACTATCTGGGAACATTTCTGACATCTGAGAACGTCTCTGGGCATGTATAATTTCATTCTTCTAATTGTAGTCTGTGTRTCTTAAAATAGCAGTTACATAGACTCCTGCTCTCCCTAGAAATATCCATTCGTGAGATTTCCCAGTGGGAGTTTCTCCAGAAATACCCATTCATGACATTTCCCAATAGGGGTTTCTCCAGAAATAACATCTAAGGACATTTTTTTCTACTGCAAATGCTGCTAGTGTTTACTTTTCATCTAAAATCTTAAACACATAGAGTCATAGGTGATTGCAGTTGGAACCTCCTCACCTCTGTTTGAGGAGATCCCAGGGATAGCTTTCAGTGGACACAGTGCCAGATGACCCTGTTGACAGTCTTCTCCTGCCTCAGAAACTGAGGATATTTCTTAGCTCACTGTGTTCCCCTGTTGTACCCAGGGCTGTCTATCTGTTGCAGACATTCTTTGATATCCTTCCCACAACTGGATGAAATCTGAAAACAAAGCTATTCTTTCCTGGGTTTCCTGATTTAAGAGGTCACCCTCAACAATTTACATGCTTTGGGTCTTGTCCTCCTGGGCAGCTGAATTTTACCCATGCAGCAATTGAACACTCAAACCCAAGACAAGCTTCAAAGGACCTGACTCGTGCTCTTGATGAATTAATCTGGCCACCAAAGACCTCATTCTCTCCTGACACTATTTTGAATGATGGTATCCAAGGTTCCACCAAATCCAGCTTTGCCAGCCCAGTTCCTGGGAGAGAAACAAGTGTTTGCAATTTCAATATTCTTTCATAGCTGTGTTAGCAGCAATCCACCTCATTCTATTGCTGTCTGCATTTTATTAGCACTTTTCCAAGTGTAAGCAGGCATCATTGCTATGAACAAGCCATAATTCCTACAACACAGTTCCTTGTCTCTGCCACTTCAGGTCTTAGAGTTGATCTGTGTTCTTTCCTCTTCAGGCTGCCTTTATCTATTGATTAGTGAYGCCACTGGGTGAGACCTCTGCCCACCTTCTGAGCCCTTCCAGTCACAATCTGACAAGTATTAAACATGTCTGAGTTAGTCACCTTGTGCTAYTGAAAAGAAAAAAGAGCCACCCTTTTCCCCTGATTCCTTTTACCTCTTCCTGTGCTTCAAGAAGCCCCCTTGCAGTCTTTCAGAAACCTTCAGTCTTAAAAAACTTTCCTTTATTTGCCATGGAGTTTTAAAATCACTTAGGAAGGCATTATACTTCCAGTTTGGCCCAAGTGTGCCCTACTGGCTTCTATAAAACAGATTCTCCTGCATCAGACATGTACTTTTCAGGTTAAAATTAATCCTCTGGTCTTTAATTTGAGGAATTAAGTCCTTTCCTAAGTCCTTAARTAATTCTTTCAGGAGTAACTTAATACTGAAATTTTTTTACCTTGCGGTGGAAACCACAAGAAGATGAATCTTTTCCCAGGGGTGCCCTGATATTGCTGTATTTCCCTTACTAATCAGAATGAAGTAGTTGCCATCACTCACTCTCCTCCCCCAAGTCATATATCAGAAATAAGCTGCTTGCGTGAGGTTAACCTTCTGGAGTCAGAGATACCCACGGAAAGGAGGAAAAGCTGTAGCAGTGGCAGTATAAATAACTGAGCTCATAGCAGCGGCTTGCTTGCCAAGGGAACCTCAAAGTTCATCTGAACCAGCTTCTAGGGAATACTGGAGAGGTGCTGGTACCAGTGACCTACGTTCAGCAGGAAGCTGAGTATCAGGATCTCTCTGGCTGTGCTGTCCAAAAGGCTCCTGGCATACTGTGCAAGGCAAAGRAGAGGTAGATCTGTAATCCAGCTGTGGGGAGATAGTAGAGACTATGCAGGGACTGGGTGGTAAGTAAATGTATTGTGTCTCCTTTTATTCCTTTCTCGGTTTTTGTTATCTTCCTTTTCATTACAATTACTATTAGTAGTGGCAATACTATATTTAGCTTTATTTTAATTATTATACTGCTCTTATCTCAGCCAACAACATCATGGATAAATCACCATGCCATATGGCATTATTTCCTGGTATATTATTGTTATCAAGTATTACTCAATAATATCACCRAACAGTTGCAGGCACCTCTGAATACTGTCTAGTCCAGTTGCTCTGCCTCAGCTGGAGTAGATTACCTGGGATTTCATGGAAAACAGCATTAGCACACAATGGCTGTTACTGTGGAAGAGCCATTTGCTAGTCATGACCCTGATGTACTTGAATTTACAGGATTTACAGGATCAAAAGAAGAAAGAACACTCCAAGAAGCAACAACCGACTTACAGCTTTTAAATGTTGTCARTGGGAGCAGTAGAAAGGTGAGAATGCTTATTAAGGAGGTGTTTGCAAGGGCACTGAATCTCTGCACACAGTTTTAGTTCCAGGTAAGAGCACCACAGTGGGGGAACAAAGCAAATGCTTTCTGCTAATCAAAAAGAGATTTGAGAAAGCACAGAAGGAAGGCAGAGTATATAGACACCATTGAAAGGAATGCTGTTACAGACAAGAAGAGTTCCTTTCAGCAGCTGAAGTTGTGCCCAAATAGGGTGAACAGGAAGATCTGTTTGCTGTAAGTGCAAAAGTGTGGCAAGGCAGGCCAAAAAACTTCCTCCTAAACACCCCTCCTTCCCCTTCCAAATTCAAATAATCCAGGGGATTATTTACTAAAATTAATTAATAAATCCTAAAATCATGTCAGGAGCAGAAAGCCTGTCAGGGTTTTTTTTTCAGTAACTCAGTGATTGGAGTTTGAAACATGCAGGGAAGAAAAAGAAAAAGCCACAGACAGAAAAAAAAAGTATTCATACTTTTTGGGTCTGCCCACTGCAGAAGAATCTGGATAACCCTTGTTGCAGAGAATGTATCAGTGGACATGTCTCCATTTTAACTAAAAGTGTGTTGGAACAAGCAGGCAATATTAGCATTAATGAGTCCCCATTACTTAATGGTTTTTTTCCAAAGTGAACCCAAGACGGCCCAGGCAGAAAGTGCTGCATTTCTCACTGTAATGGGTAACRTTGCACTTACAGCTGTCTTACTACCAAAGTAGTGGAAGAGAGTTAATGTAAAAAATTAAACCACTAATTTGGAAACCTGGCATGTGTACTGGGAAAATTACTAGTAATGCTCTTAATGAACCACAGAGAATTARTGGGTAGATGCATAAACCAGACAGTGTGAGAAAGGACTTTTTTCTAGTGAGGAAGAATTTTTTCTATCAAGGAAGAAATTTTACAATGGTAAATTTTGTCACAAAAATATATTGGGTTCCTCTGAATGAAAAATTATGAGAATAAAGGAGGTCTGGATTCAGCGTATCTGATGATTGAGTCTAAAGAGTATTGAAGAATGTAAACTTAAATCTTTCAAGCAATTGAGCAGCCAAGCATAGAATGGAATGTCCTCATGTTAATAATCAGTAGAAAGGGTAGAAGAAAATATTATTTTTTTAGGGCAAAAAGGGGTTGCTACTGGTGTGTTCCAGAAGTCTTTGCTGGGACTTAACTGTTCCACATAATAAAATAATCTAGAAAAGAAGGTAAAAAACAAGGAGATAAAACTTGAAGATGATATGCAGAATACTTTGTTATTCTGCAAAACAGCAAAGATGATGATTGACTTGAAGAACTGCTAAAGCATCATGTGAGTGTGAATAACAGAGCAATTAAATGACACATGAAATTTAGAGGAGACATATGTAAAATGCACATCAGAAGCTTCCATATTCAGCAGTTTTACCTTTATCCCTGAGGTGGGGGTCTCTGAGCTCAGGGCTGCCTCTCAAACACAAGAGCTCATTGCATGAAGACCAGAGTTTGGGAGCAGACAAAAACCCCAAGTTACTGGGTAAATCCAGAGTTTTTAACTCTGCGTTAATCCAGAGTTTTTAATTCTGTGCAATGTGGAGCTCTCCGGCTCAGTGATTGATTATTAACTCCAATAAGGTTTACAGTTAAAAATTACCAAGGTGAGAAGACTGGCTTCCATACATGGAACAAATGTGTAGTCTGGGACCCTCCAGTCTGCCAGAGATGACATGGGGGTTGTGTCAAAGATCTTTTTCTGTAATCTGTATTTTTGGCTCAAGGGGCCAAAAATGAAGCCAGTGAGAGCTGTGTTCAGAATAAACAATATAGTCTATGCTGAAAATAATTGCAAGGTGGGAAAATACTAAGGAGAAGAATAGTATAGAAGTTAGCTTTGTTCCTGTACTTCTTTGTCACCTCATTGGAGACTGGATGCTGCTCTAGGTATATCCTCATTCTCAACCAACCAATATTTTCTTCACATGTAGGAAGAAACAATTTTTTCCTGTCTTTTTCAGAGGAAGAAGCAAAGAGTCTCAAAGAAAGGTGACAGCCAGCAGGGTGAATAAAGATGAAAGAATGTGATTTTCATGCAGGAAGTTTTAATGTATATATGTTTAATGTACACAATCTAATTCTAAAGTACTTATTTTCCATGAGAGCCAAAGGATTTTCCATGGTATTATTCAAACGAATTCTTCTGTGCAAGATGCTGAGATGTCAAAGGTTGACATTCATTGAAGGAAAACTATCAAGAGTTATTAAATCTCCACACTGTTCTCCTGCAGCAAATCCTTAAGCAAGAAATGTAGACAGCTGAAACTGTTCTAGGGAAACATTGCCACATTTTTTTTTTATTGAACTGCTCCACAGGCATCTTTGATTTGTCTCTATCACAATCAGGATGCCAGGCAAAGTGAACATTTTGACTGATTTTCTGTGGCCTTTCTTGACATTTGATTTTCTCTTGCAGTGATGTGAAGAATGTGTGTGTACATCCATAGGTTTGATCTTCCAAAACCTGGTCTTCAGGATAAAGATTTATTTGTTGGGTTTTTTTCCCTGTCAGCTGGCAGCAGCATATTGGATATATAATTTCTTTTATTTTCGTCTCTGACACCAGAAAGAGCTTCCTCCCAGGCACACACAAATGGCTGAGGTACAATGATAATTCTTACTGTACAGCTTATCATTCTGCATAGTTTAAATAAGTCTGCTATTGTGCACTATCAAAGGCAGTCACTGCTCTTCAGCTAGTCTCTCCTGATACTGGGGAACATGAGCATGGCCTGATGGTCACCCAGCAGTGAGTTAATACATATGGACCAGCTCTTCATCATTGGTTGGATTTCTTTTTTCTTTCCACTGAATAGTTGCATAAAGGGAAGCAATATATTTATGTTTCTATGGCTATGGCCTGCAGACACTGTATATTGTATCTCAAAAAAGAACCAAACATAATTTGGATGGTATCTTTATAGATGTGAATTCTAGCTGTGGCTAACATTTCTTGTGCTGAAGCAAAGGAAGCTTTCATTTTAAAATATTTTAAATAGTGTTACATTTACTAGAGTTTGCCAGAAAAGAGCCTCTATTGCCCATTTGCAAATCCTTGACACAGTAAATTTTTGCTTTCATCTTTTGGATAATTCCAGCATTTTAGTCTCACAATTCCTGTTCTAATATGTGTCAGCAATACAAGTAATGGATCTATGCACTAGAGAATTGAAAAATGAACAGAAAACATCCCTAAAATGGGTGCATGCAGTTTCCTCAGTCAATTTGCTTACACCAGCAGATGTTTTCAGGATTGCCTGTCAAAGGGAAGCAGAATTTTCCAGGGTTATATCTGGTGGACATTGTACATAATGTTGCCTTGCAGAGATGGAAGCTGAGGCTACTTAGACCTTGGAATTTTGCTTGATAAAGGGGAATGTTGCTGATATGGAGGAACTACTCTATTACCCACAGAGGCTATAGGGACATWCTTAATTATTGAAAAAGAAAGTAAGACATGATACTGTCGGCAAATTAGAAGATTTGTTTTATTTGCAAAAATTTTCTTTGGTTAGTGGTGAAATGAAAGGTTTAAATGATAATGTAATGATGCTAATACAATATAAGTGCTGATACAAATTTGCTAGGAGTAATTTAGCTAGCTCATAGGAATTATATTTACTATCCTACTGAATGCACTTAGGAGATGCTTAGGAAATTAAAATGTAGAATGGAGCAAATGAAGTGCAAAAGACATATTAAAGGTCTTGTTCTTTGAAGCTTTCTACAGTGATTTCTTTTAGAGTCTGCATCATGTAGTTCTATCAAGTCATTATCAGATACAAAAGGTAAGTTGCTGCCTTGATTTTAAAGCATATTAACTTCATCTTGTTTCTTCTTTACATGAACCTTTGACTTTCTGTAATAACTTCAGTGTCACAAAATAACCTGGCACAGTTTGAGCATCTGGAGCAGCTGCGATGAGCCTCAGTCCCACTCTTGTCCTGTGCATGAATGCTGTGTAGCAAGAAAGAAAAATTACATTGCTCAGCACTGAGGAATGCAAAACATCAGTTTGTCAGTCAGAGATATAATTTACATTGATGAGAATTTTCCTTACGCCAGCAGGGTGCCACACACATCGCACAAGGGGGTCAGAGATCYCAGCCTGCTCTGGAAGAGACCTCTGTGTTTAGTGGATCTCTCCCCTTTCTGCTTGGCAAGTGATGTTCTGATCATATGGAAAACGAGTCAGCACATGAGAGATTCCTGCAGCAGCAGCGCTTGTCTGATGCATATGAGGGTCTCACTGAGAGAAAGCACTACATCTGTGTGACAAAAGCTGTGAGATTTCATCTGAATTGGAAGCCTACTGACAGCCTGCTGTGTGTTTTGCCTCATCTCTCAGCCAGGCAAGACCAGTCTAGCATGTGGAAAGCAAGAACAGGGATAAATGTGCTAGGCAAACACAGCCTTCCCCYGGGAATCCAGGATCAGCCTTGCTGCCAGCAGAGTACAGATAACACCATGGAAAAGGCATGGTCACTGAAGATGTCACCAGTAGGGCAGACTACACAGACCCTTCCCACGGAACCGCTTGGTCTGCCTGGGGATCTGGCTTTTATGGTGTTGCAACACAGATTAAAAACCTTAGGGAGCTGAGTGGGCAGATGTTTTGGCCAATGTCCCCACTTTGGAGTGGCTTCTGCTTTGCAGCCATGACAGCATGTTAGCTGAGCTTACAAGATCSCTGAGTAGAGAGGAGTCTGTGTAAAAACTGTATTAACACTTTGCCCCCCATGGCCCCTCCTTGTCCTAGAATTAGCTGTACCAAAGCTTCATGTACCTGGTTCTGTGAAGACCCAGGAAGAGCTAATTGTGGCACAGACAGTGAGTCCCGCTGCAGCTAACTAGGGCCAGAAACAGTACGTTTTCATTGTGTCATTCTTTTTAATGAGAAATAAAATATGAGCTAATGCAGAGATCCTGGGCAAGAGAATGCTTTATTATATATAAAAACTCCTCTACTTTCCAACCAGTGTATTATGTGAAAAATGAGTCATATTTTTGAAAGTGGCTGATAAGTTGTGGCTGAGGGACTGCGAGTACAAAGGGAAGCAGATGGACGGGTGTTGGAACATGCTGAACAAACAGCTTACTTCATTTTGTTTATTCTCTTCCAAATGATCAGTCACTGGGTGTTGAGAAAGTTGCATAAAACTAAAACCATTGTGCTAATTCTTCTCTGGTGGCCTGCTCTGTATTTCCAGCAAATTGCATCTTTGGTCTTGTAGCAACAGCAACGAAGTGGAAGAAATGTTGCTGCTGAACAAAACTGAGTTAAATTGTGTATTTCTCTTTAGTTTCTTCTTCTAGAAAAAGAACAGTCAGCCTCTGCCCAGCTTCTCCACACTGCTCTGAGGACTCTGAAAGCAAATGTGAGGTAGTTTAATGTGAGGTAGTTTAGCACTGTAAATCCCTGTCAAGATGGACTCATCATTACCCGGTTGTATAGCCAGCCCATGGTCAGGCTACCCAGAGCTGCCCAGGTTGGTTGCAAACTCTACTTGAGCTAGTGAACAAGGTCACCTGATGACAACCAACCACAAAGAGTGGTGCTGATATTAGAAATGATGTAACTTTCCTAACTAATTTTAAATTAGTTGTTTTAATTATTCATAAGCAGTGCTTACTTTTGCCAGCAGTAGTTAAGTTTCTTTTTCACAGACTTGTTACTTGGATCATTAAATCACCAAAACCTTAAGTTTGCTAAACTAACCCTGGTAGGAGTCAATAAACAAAGCCTGAGGGGGTTGAATATTGGTTATCTGCAATCTTAAATGTATGGCCCTTCAAGGACATGTTGGAGTAACTAGAACATACAGAGGATTACAGTCTGGAGAGCTGGAGATTCCCTGTCTGAATWAAAGATGAGAAGAGGGATAAAAAAAATGTGGACTCATTATCATGAGGAGTGAGAGATCAGTAATCAATAGAGGGTAGAATACTAATTAATGAAGAGAATTATATAACTTGAAACCAATGAGTATTAATGTCTTTTTTTGCTGAAAGTATATAAATATATTAAAAAAAAGTGAGAATTCTTGAAAGGGGTTCATGAGGCTGTGAAATGATTCACTGCATACCGTGACTCAAATAAAGTAATGTCTAACTCACTAACACTTATAAAATAGTGCTGGAGGGTTTAATCTATCTGGACAATTTCAGTGACACTTAGGTGCCCCTGGGCTTGGTGGCTGAGCAAAGCACACTATGGGCTTCTCTTGTCTCCTGCAAAGAAACCCACGGCTCACAGAAACACAGAATGGGTCAGGTTGGAAGAGACCACAGAGGGTCATCTGGTCCAACCCGTCTGTTCAAGCAGGGTTGTGCTAGAGCACATGGCACAGGATTGCATACCAAGAGTTCTTGATATTTCTTACAAAGGAGACTCCACAATGTCTTGGGACAATCTGTCCCAGCGTGCGGTCACTTGTAAAGTAAAGAAGTTCTTCCTCATGTTCAGATTGAACTTCCTGTGCATCAGATTCTGCCTGTTGCCTCTTGTCCTATGGCTCAGCACCACCAAGAAGAGCCTGGCTTCATCCTCTTSGGACTCTTCCTTCAGGCACTTACAGACATTGATGAGGTCCCCTCTCCATCATCTCTTCTTGAGGCTGAGCAGACCCAGTTCCCTCAGCCTTTCCTCACTGGAGAGATGCTCCAGTCCCTTAATCATCATTGTCACCCTACCCTGGACCTGCTCCAGGAGCTCCCTGTCTCTCTTGTGCTGAGGAGCCCAACACTGGATGCAGAACTCTGGATGTGGCCTCAGCAGGGCTGAGTAGAGCAGCAGGATCACCTCCCTCAACCTGCTGGCAATGCTCTCCCTAATGAATCCCAGGATTCCATTGGCCTTTTTGGCTTCCAGCACACTGCGGGCTTATGGGCAGCTTGTTGTCCACCATGATTGAAATGTCTAAGGTACAGGGAATCAAGTGAARTAATCAGCTCAGCATGGTATCTCCCCCAGAGTGCGGCAGGGTGGGATGTGTGGGGGGTGGATTTCCCTTAGCACTGAACAGTTCCCATCCTGTGATGATGAAGGACCCCAACACCTCAGAATTTACCCTTCCCCCCCCCACTTGTGTCACCACCACACCCAGCCCTGCTTAGACAGCTTTGTTTTGAGTGTACGACTGTCAAGAGATTTCATTACTGTTGCAAAAACATGTAGTCTGTGACAAAGATGAGCGTAAATGAATCCTCATTTTTATCTGGGGGGACACTAGTTGCCAAGTGATTATAAGAGATATATAATCCCAGCAATTTTCAAGGCTAGAAATTTCATTTATAAATGGATACTTTTTTTTCACTGTGTGGCCMATCACAGACATATGGATATTTTCCTTAAATTCTGAGCAAAAAAAAGAGGGACAAAAGGTCATTAGATCTCTTTCAAAATCGTATCTATAGATAACTTTATGTGGCATTATAAAATACAGATTAAAAAACATCAAACAGCACACAATAAGCCATTTCTGAAAGTCAGTAGAATAGAAAATGTGCCTACTGAGATCTAATCCCATCTGAGTTTTTTCTGAAGAAACATCATTAAATTCCAGACCAAGGACAAAAATTTAAATTTACTTTTTTGTGTCAGCTGCAGCCAGTGCCTGGAGGAAGAACTTCCCATATGCTTCAAGGAGAGGAAGTTCTGGCAGGTGGAATCCATCARCCTCAGATGAAAAGAGCAGGGCACCTATGTCCCACATTTATTTCCGTGGCTTCCTGAATTTTGGCCAACACAATTTGGTCTTAATGCTYGACTTCAACTTTTTACAGAGCATGTGCATATACAAATGCATTTATGTTACAAGTGCACGTGCCCACAAATGGGCTGTCTCTGAGAGCTCGCATCTGAATGTATATACATGCATCCATGCAGCTGCACTCACACCTGTAGTATGTGGACATACACACACCCCTGCCACAAACAGAGACAGCATGAAATTGCATGGGAATTGGATTGGGTAAGGAAAAAAATGTACTTGATTTGGGGAAAAAAAGAGTTGCATGAAGATGCTGTGGTTAACAAATGGAGCTGCAGAGAGGCACGCAGTGTTCTGTCATAAAGGCTTTGCTAACAATTGCTAGTGAGTACATTGATGAAAGTGGATGGTGGTAGTGGGTTCTGAGGAAGGATTTTCCAGTTGTATCTTACACTGGTTGTATCTTACAGTGGTTGTATGTTACAGTTGCCACTGGATATAAGAAGCAGAGCACCTACATCTGGTCATTCTGATTTTAGAACAATGCAGCTGGGTTTTATCCAGCTCGTGGGTCAGGGATATTGYGAAAATGTCATTAAAGAGAGAAAAACGTGTGCCTGTTTTCCTTTGAGGTTCTATATTTGTATGGAAGGAAAGTTCAACAGAATTCTCAGGATTCACAGAACATGTGGCAAACACAGACCAAAACACAGTTCTGTGTGCATGCCTGCATACATGTGCCAACATATACAAATAACAACAAGCCTTTCAGAGACCAAGTCTTAAGACAGAGATAACTAGTTTCATTCCTAAATCCTTCAAATTCCACACTTAAATTATCCTGCCAGTTTGCAAACCTGTTATGTCTAATACACAAAGCAGAAATAACAACACAAGCAGAAAGCAACTTCAGCACCATGGTGATAGATAGAGAAATGGCTGCAGAAAGGTTTTGAAAGGTACATTGCATGAAGAAGACAGAATAAACCTGACATGCTGACAAGCTTGCATATGTTAGATCTGAAATGTTTTTGATGACTTAAAAAAAAAAAAAAAAAAAAAAAAAAAAGTTGGTTTTTTCCCAGTCACAGTTTCTGAGTTGTCGTATTTAGGTTTTAATCCAAAAAGACACTATTCTTTTCAGTGACTTCAATGGTTTTTAGATGAAGGCCTTAGAAAGGGTTTGGTGTTCTGTCCTGCTCCAGTTCAGTCTTTTCAGAATCAAGGATTGGATCGATAATTCTCTGGGAGGAACATTAATGCTCCCAGCTGCCATCAGCTCCACAGCTTTTGGAGACAGTCAGTTTTTCCCAAGGCCCACAGCCACCTTTGAAGGAGCTGGCAAAAACATTACCGGTTTTAGTGCTTCACAGTTAAACAAGAACAGTTCATTTTACTTAAAGACAGCATTAGATTCCTTCTTCCATTCCAGCTATATATTAATGCTCCTCCACTCTCAACAGTATTTTAATGAGGAACTGCAAACAAATAAGACAGGACGACAGGCAATTAAAATAGCAATCATTATTAATGTTGCAAAAGAAACAGCTTGAAAACCGACTGTGCTTTTCCTTTCTGAATAATTCCTATTAAAATTGCCCCTGCTTCTTCCCCCTTCTTCATGCAGCTGTCACTTTTGTCTCCCCATTCATCCAGCCTTATGGCTGACAGCAGATGAGCTACTAACATTGGATTGCACAGAAAATGGATTACTAACATTCTGGATTGCACAGAAAATGAATGTAGGCTTGCAATTTTTGTCTCTGGAAATGTGTTAGTAGGCTAAGCTGCCATGTTGAAGTCATGTAGTGCTAAAATCTTCAATGGAGGTAATCCCTGTTTGTTTGACAGATCCATTTTTACCAAAAATCTTTTGGCATGAAAGTGAAACCCTGCCACTAGAAGCTTGTGCCTCTAGCCAGGAAAACATTGACTGAGCAACTGGAAAAATATGCAGGCTCCTTCCCCTGGGTTGCCTGGGAGACCTGGTATCTCAGCCCAGCTCTCCTCATGCTGGGGATTGCCATGTCTCCCATGCACAGTCCTTGTGTCTGTGGGAAGCTGAGATGCTGGAGTTGCTGTGTGAGAGCATCTGTGCTCTGTGAGCTGATGATCTTGCAGGATTCTGTTGGGCTGTGCCAGACCCAGGGTTTCAGGTGCTCTTGGCCTCTCTGCTGAGGTGTGAAGCAGATGACAGTTGTCATCTCTGCCCAACGAGAATGCAGCACTGGAGGGACGCACCAGAATAGGGGGTAGGGATGGACTCTTCTGAGACAGCACCTCACCTGGCTTTGGGGTGGCCCAGGACTGCTGGAGGGGAAGGCCTGGCCTATGGAGCGCACGACAGCACGAYGTAGATTTGGGATGTCCAAGGTGTCCTGTACAGAGTATGTGGCAGACTGGCTCCTTGACTGGCCCTTCCACCAGAGAGTGCTCATCCCATAAAGACACTTGAACTAGCCTATAGGAAATGTTGAAAAGGGGAAGGAGAACCTAAATTTTTGCTCCTTAGCCTGGAGTACTTACTTCAGATCCAAAATCCAACTTTTTCACACATTTGGAGCTCTCCTCTCTGGGCAATACCCCTGTACAGGGCTGGAGGGCATGTGGTTTCCYGAGGAAGGGAAAGGAATAGGATGAGTAACACCCTCCTGCGTTGCTGTCTTGCAACTGGGCTGTTGCGGAGGTAGAAATGCAAAAGGAAACAGAAACAGAGGCAGGATGGAGACTAGCTGCAGCCCAGAGGGGTGGTTTGCACTCTGCTGTGTCCTCAAACCTCTCCGTATTTTAGGGACTCRAAATTCAGAAATAGTCTAGGCTCTTAACTGTTGAATATGTGATATGCATGCAGCATCTTCTGATGAAAGTCTTTGATTCTTCATGATATTCTGAGATGTCTTCTCCAGAACTACCAAAGTTTTTATTAGTAAGAAATGTAATAAACTCCCCTCGGAAGCTGAGTCATACAGCRAATGTTTCTAAAAAATTCCAAGCAGTCACTCCGGATCTAGCTCATCAGGTGCAGGGTGAGTTGGCAGCCAACCTCATTTATTCAAAGCCAGGCTAAAAGCAAAACACAGAATTACTTTATGAAGGGGAGGAAGCAGCACTCTCCAGAATTCAGGGYGTTTAAGAAGGTGAATGTGGGAAATTACACAGGCAGTGAAGATATTCACATCACATGGTGAAAGAGAGGTTCTCAAAATATCTCAGGAAAATAAAATGTGATAAATGTCTAAACTTTTCTGTGTGTTTCAGTCTCTCATTCTGTGTCTGAGAGCCGCCTGCCTATCAGTCCCAAGGTGATTATCACCACATGCCTTGTGATGGAGATGTCATCAGACTGCTGCTGCAATGCCTAAATTAGTCTCTGCCAGTTGCAGGTAAGATGCAGTCTGAGTTACTGKGGCATTGCCCAAGTGTAGGCTGAGGCCAAAGCTGCCTTTTGGCAGTGGCTCCACTGGCTGAAGCAGCTGCAGTCCCTGATATACATCATGGCTCTCTCCACAGGACTCGGTCCACAAAGCTGCTCACAAGATCATTTCTACCCTACTTTAGTCCATGACAGCTGGATGAGACAATACATCCTGTTTCAGGTGCCCACAGGGCCTGCCTCAATGACTGGATGGGGTTAGAGAGACCCCATGAGCCACTCTGCAGTCAGGCCTTGGCAGACAGGGAAAGAGCTGGAGCAGGAACCAAAGCAGACAGCACAACCACAGTGGAAGAGGACACGTATCCATGGGTTTAGGGGCCACAAGAGCTGGCAAAATCTGTGTTAGGCACAGTGGTTTCAAGAGAGTACTAATTCATTCATGTTGCACCTTGAAAATTCACTTTGTGTGGATCCCTGTTGGGAAATTTTTTAAGCTTACTTTGCTCTGTCAACTCAAATGCAGGCAATGTCAAAAAGTGCTTTTTGTGCTCACCTTGGAGACYCAAAGAGTTAGACTACCTCTTAGCTAAGCTGGTTTTATATGTCCTTTTTGGCTCCATGCTGAAAAAGGAGCACCCACAGAGCTGCTTGTGGGTCTAGGGACTTGTGAGCTCTGGTGACACGAGTCTTTGCAACCACTGCACGTTGCCACTGTGACCCCAACATGGGGAGCACACCCAGAGGACTATTTATTCTGTTCTCAAACTCACATGTACTAGCAATAAATTGAGGAGAGATTACAATCTTTATCCATTTTGGGGTGTAGCTAACTACAAGTGTAGGTGGCAAGATGGTGGGGTTTTTTGGAGAATCCCCATCTGCTGTGGGAAGTAGCCAGGTGTGGACTCCTGACCTGCTGCCGATATGAAACACAACACAGCCACCAGAAAGCGCTTGAATGTGCCTGGTCCACCTGCATATGCTGACAGCACTGAACAGAAATAATCAAGCTTTTGCACCTACAGAGTGCATAGAAACCTATTTCATAGCAGCAGTGGGCTCAGAGCACCCATCTGTGTRGTCAGCATTGCTCCACTAAGAAGTGGTGAAACTCAAGAGAGAGTTCACTGCAGCCATTTGCTCATGGGCTAACAGAGCTGTATCTGTTCCTATAAAAAAATCAAGGAAGATTAGTCCCTCAGCTTGTTAATTCAGCCTTGAATTGCGAGTTGAATGAGATTATACACCAAATCCCAGTATCCTGTTTACAATTTTGTTATTTATGTGTTTTCTGGGAAGTAACCAAAACAAATATCCTTTCCGTAATTCCAAAAACCTCTTTAATGATTCATGCAAGGATTATATGGGCATCTCCTCTAATATTCTGAGCAACTCTAACTAATGAAAGCACATATATAGAAGTGTGGGCCCAAACACAGAAATTCAGAGTGCTTCCGAACATACTACGTAGCTGCAGAGCCTCTTTCATTGGGTGAAAGTAATGAAAGATTGCCCAACCACTCCTTGAGCTAAAAACATTTCTCTTTTAAGAACATGTAGGAACTTTCAATCAGGATTTACTTCCCCTCACCCTGCTCATGGTTTTTCTGTGGCTTCTGCATTAGTAGCACTCAGATTTTGCATCAAGTTTTTGTGGGTTTCTTTTCCATTGAAAAACCTGAAGTTCGTGAGCAATTGCAAATAGAAGAAGCAAATACTGAATACACCAGAAGGTGCATGAGCTGAGGTAGGACAAGATTTTTCTACTTTCTCYGATGTTAATAAAACCGTTGCAATGATTAAAATACAATCTACTTTTCTTTTTTATTGTTTGCAGTTAGAGTATTATTTGCCAGAAGTAATGATTGTTGACCAAACTTCTCTATGACAAAGCTGGTCTTGAGAAGTTCTTTTGGCAGAAAAAGGGTAGATTTATGTAACTAGGATTGTTTGCCAGATGGAAGATAACAATGAAGTTGTGGATCTGATTAAGTGAGCCTTGTTTTTCAACTAGATGGAAAACATGTATTTGGCTTATGGCGAACTTTAAAAATAAAAGGTGTTAAATGTCAGACTCTTGATTTTTTTCATTATTGTGCATGTAGAAAGTTTAATAATATGCCATGTTTTGATGAACTTAGTGTTAATTCTAAATATTGCATTTTTTAACATTTATTCTTGGTAATGSTGCTCCTGAAGCACTAAGTGAATATTAGAAAGAAAGCCAGTGGAAACTTTAAAAAACTCATGAGAACTCCCCTTTTTCTTGGAAGTGCAGKGGCAAATGCAAATGATCTCCTTTATGGCAGCAATATTATAATTGCTTTCTTATTTGGGTAATAAACAACAGACACAGGTTTATGGGGTTCTCTTCAAGCAAAGGGTTACTGTGATAGATGCAAATACCATCTTTTTTTTTTTTTCCTGGCATAGAAGAGTTTCCATATAGTTATCACTTAACACAGCAAAGTAGTATACTTTGATGGAACAGCCTGATTTCCCTATTTAATTTTGCATTTGCAGGACACCTTATTAAAATGAAATTGTTTTGTTATTCCTCATGTTATAGTGAATTCAGTGTTTCAGAGCAGCAGATCTCAGATCAGCAGTCTGGAAAAGGGGAGTTTCATATTTACACCTGCAGAGACAGTAGARGTTTCATATTTAGACCTTTTAGCAGCAGCACCCCTTTACCACACATGTTCAAAAGGGCTGTCCTCCTGTCCAGGCATGGCACRGAAATCCATCCCATTCTCTGCTGAGATGCCATATGACTTGAYTGACATACTGCCCTCTGTAAGAACTGGGGTAGCCCGGGGCTGCTGACTACTTTACTTGCCTCTCTGCGCATTCTCTGTCTCCATAATCTCTGTTTTTGGTGTAGAGACAAGAACTGCCCACTATGGGAATGCATCAAGGTTTTATGAAAGATATAAAATTTATTTGTTCTTCATAGCGTTCTTGATGGTGCCCCTCATTTTGCTGACAATTTTAGTGGCTTCTGCTGCTGTAGCCAATGCAGAACTGACTTCAGCAAACCGTGAGTGATGCCAATGCCAAGTGCTCTTTCCTGAATGTAACAGCCAGTTTAAAGTTCATACAATCACACATGATTTAGATTATTTTTCCCCAGCATGCATCATTAAAATATACTAATATATATTATTAGTATATTTTATATACTTACATGCCCTTTCAACAAAGGCATCTGCCAACCTGGAGAACTGTCATCTCCAGGCTTGTGATAAATATATTGAATAAATGTAGTCTGAGTGCCAAACCCTAGGGGACTTCWTTGCTGATTTACTGAGCCCCCTCTTTGTTCCTCCACTTCAGCCAGCTTTCAGCCCACAAAAGAATATGCCTCCCAGCTCTCCRCTAACTTGTGTACTTAAATCTTTGTTGCAGAACTGTGTCAAAGGCTTTGACAAATGCAAGTCTATAAAAGCACACATAACAATAGAATTGTGGAATGGTTTGTCTGAGAAAGAATCTTAGAGATCATCTGGTTCCAATCCCCCTGCCATGGGCAGGGACAGCTTCTGCTAGACCAGGTTGCTTAAAGCCCCATTCAGCTTGGCCCTGAACACTTCCAGGGATTCCATTTCCCCTTGTGCAATTGCTATATGCCTTTAGAGGGTCTCAAGCTCACTTGTAGGGCCCCTTTAGGTACTGGAAAGGTCCTRTAAGGTCTCCCTGACATCTTCTCCAGGCTGATCAGCCCCCAATCCCTCAGCCTGTCTTTCACAAGAGACATGCTCCAGCCCTTTGGTCATTTCCTTTAGTGGCCCTTCTCTGGGCCCACTCMAGCAGGTCTGTGATGTTCATGTGTCAGGATTTCAGAGATTAATGTGGGGCTCATGTGGGGTCTCAGAAGAGTGAAGCAGAGGGGAAGATCTCCTCCCTCGGCCCTATATGTACATCCATATATACCTATAAAGTGACTGCTGGGTCCCCTTCATCCATTGTCATCACAGCCCCTCACTGGCTGAGTGAAACAGGATGTCACTTTTCAGATGGCATCATAACTCTTTCTCAGCAGACTGGCATTTCAATGAGCTCAGTGCCATCATTCTTCATGACAGTCACCCCCAAAATGTCCCAGAGTTGGAAAGCAGTCCCAGTGGTCAGTATCTCCCAGGACTGATGACCAGCTCATGACCTTGAGCTGCCTTATCAAGCTTTTCTTGTAAATGAGAGCTGCTCTGATAGCACAAGAGTCCCCTGGTGCAGCGCCTGATTGCAATGGTGGGTTATATGCCTTGGCCAGCAGTCTCATGGTTGAGATCCTTTGGGATACTGATATGAGTGCCATCTGGTTGTGATTACTTGATGGCCTCTCATTTATCTGGTTGGTTTAGTACTTCCTGCTCACATCTGTCGAGTGGAGTTGGCTCCTCTGGCCTTTTTACTGCATCAGACATGAAATATCCCAACTTCTTTGGTGGGGAAGACTGAATTCCCTGAGTTTTCCTGCTGTGACCTTGTCCCTAAGAGGTCTTTTGCCACCAAGCAACCTTTCCAGTTCCAAAGTGATATTTCATCTTTCAGTAAGTTTACAAAACCTACTGTCAAYCGGAACATGCATTACCAGATGCTCTTCACTTTTTTTTCTTTAATGCTCCTAGTTTCCTCTGCACATTTGATATGTCACAATACAGACTTTCCTGGTCTCCCCATTTTGAGAAGCCTTCTGCTTTCCAAATGGAGATCTTTTCCTCAGAATAATCCTGGTAACTGTTCTACTGATAGACACTGGGCTCAATATTTCTTAAAATGTCTACTTCTTTTGGAATGTAGGCTTGTTGCATTTTCTGTTTGTGTTTCTAAAYGGCCCCTGAAATTATGTAGGCTTCTTTCTCTCAGGACTGCTGTTCTGTCCCACCATGCTGTTGCTGAGCACAGCTCTGCTGTGAGTGCCAGTACAGAACCCTCTCCACCAAAAACTGCTTGAACTGGGGCCTGTGCAGCACTAAAGATCAAATGGCACCTTGTAGAGGTAGAATGCCAAGGCAGAATGGCATCTTGGGCAGTGGATTTGTTTGCAGGACTAATTATTCTAGGAATGAGGCATGTGGATATCATATCTCATCCTGCTGCAGCGTTGCATCTTTTTAAAGATACACAAAAACCTCTTCCCATTGCTACCTGCTTTCATCTTCCTACCCTCGCTTAATGTTTTCTGGCAACTGTCACAATCACGATAAGGAGTTCGGTAGTGCATTTCTAATACTATATTTGTATTATTCGAGTATGTGGTGTCTGCCTATAAGAACCCTGTAGTGCTTTTCTGTAGCCATAGTATTTTTACACTGTTCCAAGCTGTACAGTCCCTCATACACAGTGCCACTTCTCCACCCGTGCATCCTACACTGTCATTACCATAAAGCTGGTAGCATGGCAACACAGGCTCCTATTGATTATCCTCTCTCCTGCAGGTCTCTGAGGTTCCCCCTGCACCAGGCTTTTGGCCTCATGCCAAGCCTGACAGCTCCCCTGTCTCTTTTTCAGTTTTGAGCATCAGTGCAGAATTACATGTGAGATTTAAGTTTGATCAGATATTGAAGATACCATGTGCCAGTCTATTGTTTTTGTGGGCAGTTGGATTTGCCTTCTTTAGTTACTGTAGGCGCACTGGATGCGGGTTCACTGCCCTCGCAAGGGCTGTCAGTCCAGCCCTTTGCTCTGCTATTCCCATCAGCTCCTCTGTTGCTTCTGATTAAATCCTCCTCTGTAAACCTCTCAGTCTGCAGCCCCAGCATCTGCATGGGGTAYGATGCAGTCTCTCCTTCCTCCATCTCTTACCTTTGTTCCCTCAGTTCCTCACATGCCTCAGTTTCTACTCTCGGCTGCCTAATCCCTGCACGGCAGTACAGGGTCTGACTGAGCCTCCTGGCAGAGCCCTGAACATCACTCCCTTCATCCCTGGTACCCACAGTGACTGCAGTTCCTCTCCCACACCCCTAGTGATCTGCACAGAAACCTCAGAAGGTCTGTTCCTTGGGCAGACCTGCTCCTCCCCTGCTCCTGCGAAGCCACTCTCGCCTCAAGACAGCCAGCCCTGTCCCTCTGTGTCCCCAGSCCCTTGCACCCCACAAGCACACCCTGGTGAGGTGGGCATACATGTCACATGCTGTGCAGTTCAGCACCTCTGCTGGCAGACTGCTCCCACATCCAGAGCTTAAAATATGATGGGTTTGGAGTATTTCTATKAGTTTAATATCTCCTCCAATTAGACAAATCTCCTCTTACTTTTGCTCTATCAGGCCCTCATGAGGCWTACACACCCATCCATTTGTTAAGGGTGTGAGATTCACCTTAGGCAAGTAATGTCTCTCTGGTATCACCTTGCCTTAAATTGCACTCAAACCAGGCTAAGATAAAAGGCAAAATATATATTAATAATATATATATATATGTAATTTATAATATCTATATGTAATTTGCAGTGAAAGGTAAATATTTGTTTATAAAATCCATAATAATCATCACAGAGATGAAGACAAAAACCCACCCAAGCTTTACATCTAATCTACTTATGCTGCAATTATTTCAGAAAARTCTCCCTTTTTCTTGCTCAGCTGATCTTCTCTCTCTCCTGTGAGGGAGATTGTCAGAGCCTCAGGACATGTGTCAGCTGCTTCCATTCGATAGCTTCCGTCAGTAAAACTCATATAAAAAAAATCTCCTCTTAGAGAGTTTCTGTTGGAGAAATCTTGCAGTATTACTGAATAATCCCATTTCAGTTTGACCTTTTCTCTCCTGTTTTTTTTTTTTTTTTTTTTTTCTCTCAGAATGCTGTTAGATCTTACTGCAAATCTTCCTTCTTTTGGGGGACCCAAAATAGTTTTATAGGTCCAGTCTCACATCCTTAACCCTTCCTGTTCATTTCTGACCCAGGAGACAGTCTGGACACTTTTGCTGAAAACAAAGTTTATTGCCTGTCCTTAGATAGGTCGTTCTTTCTGTGTATCTAGGAGCCATCTCCTAACCCCAGCTGGCTAATAACAGTTCTTGGAATCGAGGAGGGATAAAATTCTCCCCTTATCCTCCGTGGTTGTTTGAGGCAGTCCTGTGTGAAATATATTTTTCACTTCACCTTCCCTTCTTCATTGATCTGTGTGTCAAAGCACAGCTAAGAGGGGTTGTTTACATATGAAAATTTCATGGGTCATTGTTGGCCCTCTGCTGTGGGCAGGTACCACGGTGCTTTAAGAGCTTTCAGCTGACTTCTCTCCAGCTTCTTTCCCTTAGACAACCCATAACAGCTTGAAATTTGAGTTTGAATAACTTTAGAGAGGAGTCTAGTACTGATTTTCTTGCCAGGTTCAAGGATACTGAATTTTCTTCATTGCACATGCATTATTCTACCTTTATTCTTGGTCTTTAGCTGGAAAGAGAATTATGGAACATTTCTGCAGTGAGAGGACAAAATATCTTTACTGGTAGCTGTTGGCTAGACACCCTCATATGGGGAGCCTGAGCAAGGTGGCTCAGCCCCTGTGCTGGTAGCACTCTCTCAGGGTGCAGGGACCCAAGGGCTTTTCATYAGCTGGATCTCCATTGCCCCAGCCCCACCCTTCATCAGACAGCACTGGGTACACAAGACATCATTCAGAGTGCTGAGCAGGACTTGGAATTTGCCCATGCTCCAAGTTCCTCAACCTCGTTTGACTCCTCTATCTCACAACTTTCACACTCAGTGGTGAATGCTGCTACATGTGGCAAATCCCTTCACTCATGTTTTCTCGTGCTTTGGGGTTTCTAAAGGCAAGGACACTCAACAACAGGAAAACACAGCCAGAAGGACAGGAAGGACTCTTCCCTGTGCAGTACCTCAGGCTGCAATGTTTCCCTGCGAAATGCGGGGGGAGGATCATATTCAGTCTGGAGAAAAGCTGGTCTTTGATCCCATACAAAAAAACGTGTGTATCAGAGAGTTGTTCTTCAAAAACAACCAAAACAATTAGAAGTGCTTTGATTGCAAAAGATCTGTTTTCAGGAATAATATCTTGTCTCTCTCCTCTGTGAGGAAAGAGGATCTCATGTGAGGAGAAGATTAACTTTAGGAGCACATATTTATTCAGTCCAGGGCTGTGCTGAGACCCAGTGTCCATTAAGTGTTCCTTGGGAGCCCAGCCTGGGGTTATGCTTCACACGGTTCCCATCTCAGTGGGGCTGGATAAAAGGCGCCTGCTGGGGCACATCTGGCTGCTGTATTAAGGGACTCAGACTCTGAGATTCCCCCCTGGAGACACCCCAGGCTGCTCTGAACACAGCTCAGTCTCCCACACCATGACTTGAGTTTGCAAATTAGCCTCTGTGCACAACACACTGGGAATCCCACACTGGGCAACTGGGTGTTCGGAGAACCCAAATGTAAAGCTTTTTTCCCCAGGGAGACTCCACCTGCACAAATAAATTWATTTCAAATTGTGAAGCCAGTGAGGTTCAGAATAAGAGATAGGATGCAGTTGTGTACCATGGCCACTTTACCACTCTCACTGGGGCAAATTAAAAGCTCCTTTTCCATGCATCTTGAAATGCCATGTAGTTGTGGTTTTCAGGAAAAAATTTCCATGCCTCATCTTTAGAATATGTTGGCAGATACAAAGAGGGAATTGCTCCCACTGTCAAACAAGAAACAATACTGAAATCTTTCTTTGAAGATACTACTAGCTGCAGGACAGCTGAGATAAGACATCAAGAGTTCAGCAAAGAAATAGACAGTAATGAGAAAAAAATTTATTATTTAGAGTGTTTTAGTGGTGAGTGTTTTTGATTTGATTGAATTGTAGCCTCATAGGAGAAAAAATAGCACTCTCTGTGAACACAGCCCATTTTCTCAGAGGCCGTTTTCATTAGGGCTGCAAATGTGGGCTTCCCTGGAAGCTGTAGTGCGTAGATGACTGACTGGTGCAGCTGAGCACAAAGGAGGTTAAGAGAGTGGTACATGAAGCAAAGGCCCCACAGAAAAAGACACAGAAAGCCACCAGAAGCTAACAAGAGAGAAAAAATACAGTGCAAGGAGAAAGGAGCTTAAAAAAAAAGGAACCGTGCATAATTAGCACAGTGTTTGCACAGTGTTTAAGGTCAAAATGTCCTTAATTTATACATCCATCAAAATGTGTCCAGTATTGCTCAGGAAATAYGGCCAAAAACATACAAGAAAAATTTCCCTGGTTCCAAAAGGCAAATTCAGTTCTTTTGGCTTTCCACCCTAATTTGACATGCAGCCTTAGCAGTGGGCAGTGATTTCTTTTCTGATCAGGTTTTGACGTTTCCATGGTAGGTGACTGGGGATTCAAAACCTCCCTGCCACAAAATGGCTGACAGCAAGTTGGCTTGTTTTGCACTGCAAAGATCAGRGAATTGTCATTAAAAYACACCTRGCACTCACCTAGGCAGCACTTTTATAGGCTGAGACAACAACCAGCTGCTGTAATACTGAAACTCTTCAGAGCTTACTTGGGGATTTGTGCCTTGAGATGTGTTTTTACTGGGACATCACAAGTAATTACTTATTAACAAACCCTTACTTCCCACCATTGTCTGCATCTTGCAATTTCTGCCCTCAATGAAACAGGGCAGTTTCCAAACTCCCTGCCCAGGCTGTAACCCAGCACTCACACTACTTCTTTTCACTCTGGCAGAAAAATGGACACCCTGGCTCAGACTACGAATATTTCCAAGGTGGTGCTAGATGGCAACTTCACCAACAGCTCCTCCAACTGCAAAACTGACAGCTTCAAACAAGTGATTTATCCCATCATGTATCTCTTCATCTTCTTCCTGGGTGCTGTAGGAAACAGTCTCTCCATTTACGTTTTCTTCCAGATTTCACAAAGGACCTCGGTAACTATTTACATGCAGAACTTAGCCATTTCAGACCTCATGTTTGTGAGCACTTTGCCATTTCGGGCCACATATTTCCTCTTGGGATCCCGTTGGGTATTTGGTGATATAGTCTGCAGGATCATGACTTACAYCTTGTATGTGAACATGTACTGCAGCATTTATTTCCTCACCGTGCTCAGCGTGGTTCGTTTTGTAGCCATCGTCCATCCGTTCAAGCATGGAAAAATGACCAAAATGAAGTATGCCAGGATAATCTGTGCGGCCATTTGGATTCTCRTGCTGGCAGCTGCCAGCCCTCTCTTGGACAAGGGAGTTGCTGGCTACAGCAACCCAGTCAAATGCTTGGACCTGCACCCCTCCAGCACGCACAGGCTCCTCGTGATGAACAGCTTTGTCCTGGTCGTGGGCTTCATCCTGCCCTTCTGCACAATTGTCTGCTGCTATGTGTTTGCCATCAAGGCACTGCTCAAGTCGAGGACCCCGCAGAGCAGGAGGGCAGTCTGTCACAAGAAGGCACTGTTAACCATTGTCATCACTCTCATCCTCTCCCTCCTCTGTTTCCTGCCCTATCACATCCTGCGGACTGTCCACCTGATGTACGGTGGCTGCAGCCAGGCCAGCYTGCACAAAGCCCTGGTGGTCACTCTCTGCCTTGCTGCCATGAACAGCTGCCTGGATCCCATCCTCTATTACTTTGCAGCTGAAGATTTCAAAGTAAAAATCAGAAATATGTGCTACAAGTAGCTGGTGCAGAATTGCAGAACAATAAAAATATGGTCCTGATGGGGAATCTAGACTGGGCTCGTATTATTCAATGACAGAGGCTGTGCTGCTGGCCAGCCTGCAGCTGTGCTGCTCAAAGTCAGACATCTCTGGAGCAAAAGCTCTGGGAGAGAGCTCATTGTGATTGACCAAAACTGAGTCAGGATGATCAGAGGTCAGGTGGCTGGGTACRATCCCTGGTTGTCTTCTGTTTAGCAGTGTAGAGATACCTTTGTTGTTCACCCTCCCCAGGACAAGGGATTGAAAGGGATTTACTTCACTATTGGAGTCMTTTAATTTCATTTCACAGTACTCAGTGACTTGAAAGGAAGCTGCTCACCTGACCACTTCAGTACTTGTGCCTAAACCTCTCAACGCTCCATTTCTCTGCATGCACAGGAGATCAGACAGTGTGATTCCCTATGGATTCATAGTGCCCTGTCAGTTCCCCTTGCAAACACTGGCAAAGGGGTTGCACATTAAAGAAATGTAAAGCATCACTGATGCTTTCAGCTGAGTCTGACTTAAACAGCAGGAAGAGAGGCCAACAGGACCCACCTCTAGCTCAAGCTGCTCAGAAGTCACTAACATTTATGAATTTTCCACTCTGAGCCAGCCCCCAAGGTATTTTGCTTAACATTTCATGGGTTGTCAAGTGAGAGAATGATTTCAAGCAAGTAGCATCATCGTGGAGTGTTGTGAGTAAGATGACTGCTGGCAGTGATGGGAGGATGCGGGCGCCCGGAGCACTGGGCTGCATCCTGCAGCCYTTCATGTGGTGGCAATTCCTTCAAGGTCACTTTGTTTTCATGCCCAGTGTTGCCAGTGCTTTTCTGAAAGCTGAGGCTAAGCCATTCCATTCCCACGCAGGGATCCAAACACAAACTTTAAAAATTATTTTGGTCCTAGCAGGTATGTAGGGGGCCTTTTCCTCTGTGCAGGTACATCAGTCTGACAACAAACTGCTGCCAAAGGCATCCCCAATCCCTGATCTCCTGTCTGCTGTGAGGAGTAAACTGATCACTTTTTTCACAGGATTAACTTCCAGATAGTTTGAATTTCCTTACATCAAACATAACAAATGCAACAGGGAAGCACTAATCCAGGCACAGGAGGGAAGATGGGCAACGAAGAAGGTGGAGGAGAGTGTTTTAGAAAAACAGTGGGAAGCTACTCCTATATGTACTTTGGAAAACTTCATCAAACGGTTGTACGTATTTTAAGTCTCTGCATATTTTCTAAAATACGTTTTCTAAAAATCAGACCTAAGTGAAAACAGGCTCCAAACTCAGTTCGACCATATTTAGATTTTGGTTTTAATTACCTCATCTTTTACTAAAAACAGACAAGAAGTTTAGTCATATTTTCCAAGAAAGCAGCCAGTCTTACATGAAAACTAACAAAAATGCGAAAAGCCTTCCCTCACTGTGAAATTCAACCAAAGGAAGGCTCCTGCCTGTGAAGATACTTTCGAATGCTCTGAACTTTTTACGGAGAAAGGAATTCTTAAGCAGCATGTTATTGCTCCCAAACAAAAATAACAGCAGTAAGCTATTTTCAGCTYTGTCTGAAATATGCAGAAAATAAATCATTGCTGGTCAGGTGAAAAAGTACTTGGCAAATCACTGGGAAAGGCACATTTTTTTTCTTAGTTATCTAAGGGTTATGCTCAATCTATTTCAGTCACTTGATGCTGCCTTTGATGTAAGCACAGAGTTTTATCCTAAGTCTTCATTAAAGTTCAAGCTCCAGCTCCTTATTTCAGTGCAGCAGCATACCTGAGAGCTGACCTAATGTAGCCATGTGGACTGCTTGATCGCATGCTTGATGAAAAAAGGAATATTAGCACTGGTTTGCAGTGGGAATATGATTGAGATGGTAACATATGCAGATACAGCAGGCACATAATTGGAAAGAAAGTTCAAACTCTTCTTCCGTGCCTTTCACCTGTCAGGAGTAGACCTGAGCAGCAACAAGTGACAAGCTTGAAGCCTCTCATGAGATACCATTCATTTCAAATACTGCAAGAGAATGCAAAAAATTTGCTTCAGTCTAATCTCACCAGAGTGTTTCTGTCTGTATGTGTCCAATGCACCCAATTATCAGATAATTTTGCATCTAGAGTATATATGTACCTCACTTACGAGGTCACTGCTTTTGTATTGACCACGTTGCACTTTTGTTGGCAATTCCATTAACTGTCAGAGCTGTGTTTTAATAAACTAGGTTCACTTGTGGCTGAAGATATGTTTTTTATTGATCACAGAGCTAACAAGGGATCTCCTCTGAGGGCAGGGGGAAAGGACAAGAAACAGATATTGAGTTTCTGTAAGTCATTTCATAAGAGGGAAATGTCCTTGGAGGTGTGAGAACATCCTGCTGCCTTATTCACTTTAGCAGCAAAATAGTGGGGAAAATGAGTCAAAATTAGAGGTGCAGATAAAGTAATAGATTTTTWAAAATTGTGATTTACTTACAAAAGGATTCAAGACCATCCTTGCGAGGGATCTTCTCATGAAATTTTAACAATACTTGTATAACATGCCATGTTCCCATCCACTGCCATCTCCCCATTTAGTGCTCTTGCATGTCTCTACTTACAGAGCTGAAGATCAGGGTTCTTCACTGTGGAAGCTTCATGGTAAAACCTGTAGTTTAAAAAGCAGCACCATATTTATTCTAAAAAAATAAAGCTCCTGACAGTTAAATTGCTAGCAATGCCTTTAGGTCCCTCAAGGGACCACAGACCCCTTAAAAAGTACTTTGGTATGTGTCTTGGTTTGAAAGACAGGTGTTTGCTAAGGAAGGCAGGGACCCCCCTTGGAGTGGTGGATATGACCCCCCCCCTTCCCTCTGAATTATTATAGCTTTGAAAAAATTACAGGCTTTCAGGCAAGAATATGGGTAAAAGGGAATAACAGTTTTTACTAAAATGTATAACAAGGTGAAGCAAGTAACAATAACAATAGCAACAACCAGCCCAGTCCTAAACCCAGTGACARCCTTACAGAGACACAGCCTCCCCTTTGGCGCAGTTACAGTCCCAGTTGGCAGGGRYGCTGTTGGCTCCCAGCTGGGCAGGGCGGGTGCGACGATTCTCCAGAGGCTGCAGGGGACGCGGTGGCGTGCGTCCCGGCTGGCTCAGATCTCCCGCAGCGCCAATGATTGTCACAAAATGGCAGAGGTGGATGGAGAAAAGTTTCTCTGCAAAACTCACAGCGGAAACGCCGWTCTCGGTTCTCCTCTGGACAGCAAGAAACCCGGGACGGCAAAGAGATGAGCAGAAATCCGGCGGCTGCGAAACGGGATGGAGCAGAGCTCACCCCTGAAGCTGGAATCGCAGAGGTTCCCGGCGAGGCACAGGAGAGAAAACCACCGTGCAGCAAAAAGGAAAACCAATCAGCCGAGATGCTGGTCTCCGCAGAAAAAGGGCAGGCCAGCTCTCCCCGGAGCAGCCTCCTTCTCCCAGCGAAGCAGCGGAACAAGTGAAGTTACCCCCCCACCACCACCACACAAATGCACACACATCCAGCGCTTAGCAAGATAGTTTAGGTATCATTGTCTTCGTTAACAGCCCAGCCACTAAAAGGATGACCCAGCAATTAGTGTATCCCAGCAACAAATGGGAAAGAAAAATTCCCAAAGGAAGGGAACAAAAAGGGGAAAATCTTAACCCACAACAATATGTTTCCTCAAATTTCACATATAGCTATGTGCACGGAAAGTTAAAGCAACAGTAAATGTGTGACCTTGAAGGAGACATAGAGCAGGAAATGAGGACTTTCAGTGACTGGGACTCTTAAGCAGCAGCAAATTATCTACCTTCATATGCATATTTTCCTGTCATTCAGGGAACCCCTGGTACTTCTGGTAAAAGTTAATTTTTCAGTCCAAAGCTATGCTAAAGTCATAGAGAAACAGCAGAAGGAAATGCCACTCTTCACATTAGTTTTTTAGCCCCAGCTTGAGAGCACATGATGCTGTGATTTCCTGATAGAGTGGTGTCGCAGTGGGCAGGGGACATCGCATGGATATGATCCTCTTCCTCTACTCTGCTCTCAGGAGATCACACCAAGAGACCTCTGTCCAGCTCTGGGGCCTCCAACATGARAAAGACCTGGATCTGTTAGAATGAGTCCAGAGAAGGGCCACRAAGGTGGTCAGGGGCCTGGAGCAACTCTCCCACGAAGGCAGGTTGAGAAAGTTGGGGGTGTTTCAGTCTGGAGAAAACAAGGCTCCAGGGAGACCTTATAGCACCTTCCAGTTCCTTCAAGGGGCTACAGGAGAGCTGGAAAGAGACTTTTGACAAAGTCAAAAGGGCAAAAAGGGAAGTGGCTAGAAACTGAAAGAGGGCAGGTTTAGACTAGAAATTAGGAAGAAATTCTTTACTGTGAGTGTGGTGAGGCACTGAAACAAGTTACCCAAAGAAGATGTGGATGCTCCACCCCTGCAAATGTTCCAGGCCAGGTTGGATGGGGCTTTGAGCAAACTGGTCTAGTGAAATGTGTCCCTGACCATAGTAGCAGGGCTGGAACTAGATGATCTCTTCGGTCACAAATACTTTTATCATTCTATGATTTTATTATTTTTATTTTAATCAATGCATTAGCCCACAAATTTTCATTCTRTACCCTCTGCCTTCCTCAACATACATCCTGTCACCACATCTCATATTTTGCTTTGGCTCCTAAGTGTGTGGGGAGAAAGGGGTGCAAATGTTGCTGCTCAGCACTACCTTCTCAGGTGCATATTTGTTTATGCTTCAGCAGCACACCATGCTGGCAGCAGAGCAGGCATCAACTATTGCTCCATCTTAGAGGTGTTGACACTTCTCTTGGTCCTTTGGGATGGGCAAGTTAGAAATGATCTGCTGTCTTTTTGTCTGATAGGAGTGGAAATAAGATCCACCCAAAACAACTAAGTGTAAAAACAGCCAGGAGGAGCCAGATGCTGTTTCAACAGTGACACCATCTCTGGACTAGCCTTTTGATTTCCTGCATCATATCTGAGGCAGTTTAAATGATGGACTATTTAAAAGACAGTGCAAATGAAGTGCAAGCACAGATTTCCTGAGAGTCTGGCATTGTTTGAGGTGTTTCAGCTTCCTGGCCAGTGCTGAGTGTGACCTGCCAGGCACTGGGAATGTCCCAACGTGCTGTGCAGTCCTGTCCCTCTCACCCAGTTGTGCTGTGTGTAAACAGGAATCTTCCTGGACATCTGCAAAGATGAGCGGTATATTTAATTACATTCAGTGGTGTTACGTAGCTACATCTGTAAATTCACCAGTCAACTTAAGGAGGCCAAAGAACTTAAGTAACTTTCCTTGTCCCAATTTCTCTTTCTGCCTTTCAGAAAACCTGGCCAGAATTCCACCATTGCTTCTCCTTTTGATTTTACAGTTGAAAGGCTAAAGCTGCCTAACACAGGGGCCTGTTCACACAAGTCACATTCCTGTTCACAATAGCAAAATTTGAGCCTTTATTTCTGAAGGTGAGAAATAAAGCTCTGGATGTTGGTCCACCACTCATTTTGCATCATTCAAGGCTTGGATGCTCAGAGTGGTGGCTGGCAGGTTTGATTGTCATGTTTGCAGTCTGCATTTCCAGATGCAGAGGTGCTGAGCATGGTAACTGTTGGATGATATTTTGTCTTCTGAGCAGCCGTGGTAGATGCAACTGGGGATGATTCACTCAGCATGGAGCTGTGTTTCATAACATAAAAATCTTGGCAAAGGAAACCCCTGAAGAGAGGATCTTTGTTCTATGCAGATTTTTCTTACATTTTCACCAGCTTTCAGTTCTGGAGTCAAGGGATCTGACTGTCTCTGACAAACCAGCTCAAGGACCAATCTGATGTGCAGCCCAAACAGCTCTCCATAACAGATAAATCCCTCCTTGTGTTTAGTTTTTCCTTGCAGGTAGTCTCTCACCAGAGTTTCAGGATGTTTAAGGATGATTTTCTCATTGGTGAGATACTCCTTGCATGCTGTAAGTTTGCTTTTTTTTGGCAACTACAAGGAAAAGCAATCTGGAAGGAATGAGAATAATAACACAGCTCAAGAACCAGCCATCATACACCTTCTGATCTTTATTACTGCAGCTGGAGCAATCTCCTCTGGTGGTCCTTCACCATTAAAAAAGAAAATATAAACCCAGACAACAAATACAAATATGCTCTAAGAACCAGTGATCTCAGATAGGCTTTTTTTTTCTTTTCTTAATTTTGAATCTCACTCACCTAACCACTGAAGACCTGGAAGCTTGTAGAATTCCCTTGGTAAAGCTGCTAGGAGCAGCACAGGCACACCTGGATCCTCTAGAAGTGGAGGTGGTGTGTGGAGTACCCAGCTCAGGGTTGCTACCCCAGCCTTTCACAGGCACAGACATTTGGGCAGGGTGTGGAGCTGGGTAGAAGGATGCCCTGTGGTCAGCCAGGTTTGTGACCCTTCCTATTTCCTGGGAACAGTCTAGACACACCTGACTCCACACCAGCACAAACCCAGCCTGTGCATCAGTCCTTCCCTCACCTGTGTGTCCTGGTTGCCATGGAAAGGAAAAGCAGGTGCAGAGAGCAGCTGGGAAGGATATGCTCCAGCAAGTCACCAACACGCTTGACATAGCCAAGTGACGYCTGGCCATCTGACCCTGCTGACTCGTTAGTGCCAGGTACAGTGGAGATTGGCTGCTTCCCAGTTCCTTTCCCTTCTAATGGCATTTAGTGGCACCTGAGCTAGCTGGGCCATGTAGGTGAAGGCTGCCCTGGGAAACCTAAGAATGGATGATAACATTGCCCAGTTGGGAATGGCATAGGAGAATGTTGTCCCCTTCTCAGAGGAATGGGACGTTCAAGTCAATGTCCAAAGACAAAGGAGCTGACAGCCACCTCCAGGGTCTGTCCTTGTAACATTTACTGCCAGGGCCATCACAGAGCAAGTAGCAGCCTACACTGTCACAGGGAGAATATATCTTCATGCTTGCAAGGAGCAAGATGAGCTCTAGGACTACTGACGTGGTCTGTGGTGTCTCTTCCTATTTTCTGGCCATCTGATCCAGAGCTTGCATGGTCTGTCTTTCTGGAGGGATCCTGCAGACCTGACTCAAAGTCAGCAAAGCTAAGCAGCACTGCAGGACATGACACAGGGAGCCTGGCAATGGGGAGAAGAACAGGTTCTTTGGATTGTTCTGTGGGAGGGAAAAATTATGGAAATGCTGGACATGCCTCAGGCACTAATTCCAGTGATTCACTTTACACCAGCAAGAGTAAAAACATTCTTATTACTGCAAAGTGTTGTTGCTGTCTCCCCACACATTATCTTCAGATTATCCAAAGCCATGAAAAAACCTCAGGCCCTCAAAGCCACCACCCACCACAGAGATGTCCCATGGCTTTAATCCGAGGCACTGCAAATGTCCCTCGTTGGAGCTGCCCTGACCCATCATCAGTGGAGCCGACACTGTGGTCACCAGCACCCTGAGGCAAAGACAGAATGCATCTAAACAAGCCTTTCCTAGCACCACTCCCTGTGTAACGCCACTTCCCCTGAATAAGCCTCAGTAAGAGCTTTTAAAAACCACAGGAGCTCTTAATGAAAAAGTCCTTTGGCAACTGCATCCTCTTAAGGCATCTTCTAGATCAAGACTGCACACTGAGCTACCCACTCAACCAAGGCAGTGAGATCGATTCAGAGAAACCCACCGATAAAAGGAAGCTCCCAAACCAAAATACCCTCTCTCCTACCCCTCTGCTGGTTCAGTACACCTTGCTGTTTCCATCCCTACCGTTTGAACCTCAGCTAAGGACCGCAGTCCATGGGGGTAAGATGGTTTTGGAGGTGGTTTGACAGGCTGACAGAGGATTTATACTTGATTGGAAGAGAAGGGACAAAAATGGCAATCATTCCTGTGCCCCCTGAACTGCTCAGGCAGCAAGGACATCCTGACCCTTACCCATTTCCCCTGTACCCCTCTCCACTCAGACATATGACAACTTCTTTACCTTGAAAGTCCAATGAGCAGAGAACCAGAAGGAAAATATTGAGCTAAGCATGACTACTACTGGCTCAGCTGCATTTTTCATAGGGAACCAGGGTCACTTAGCAAAGAAAAATCAACCATCAGGGCATGAATGCCAAAGACTTTCTCAGAAAACTGCGAAAACCAAGGAACAAATGATACCCCTGTGAGGAATACTACTTATAATATATCTATACTATGTGTAGTTCCAAGAATTGGGAGGAGCTGTTGACTCTCTTCAAGGCAAAGAAGCCCTGCAGAAATACCTTGACAAATTAGAGAGCTGGACAATCAACCATATGGAGTTTAACAAAGACAAGTGCTGGATTCTGCACCTAGGATGAGGCAAACCTGGATGTACAGGCAGACTGAGGAATGAGAGGCTAGAGAACAACACTGCAAAAAAGGACCAAGGGTGTCCTTGTTGATGACAAGTTGGACATGAGTCAGCAGTGCCCTGGCAGCCAGGAGGGCCAACCCTGTCCTGGGGGGCATCAGGCACAGCATCACTGCTGGGCAAGGGAGGGGATTGTCCTGCTCTGCTCTGCACTGGGGTGGCCTCACCTTGAGTTGGACTTCAATGACCTTTGTGRGTCCCTTACAACTCAAGGTATTCAGTGATTCTATGATTCTGTGAATAGAAAGTCATGGCCAAATCTCCATTTAAGAAATTCATCTACTTTGAACTCCTGTACCAGGAAGGAGTTACCTCAGAAGTCACAAAGAACTACGCCTCTGTTGCTGAGACTGTGCCTCACAGRCCAAAACTTTGTGTTTCACACACAGTACATTTCAAGATGTTTGATGTCTCCACAACGTCTGTCTTATAATGGGCATCACCATCACCACAGCAGGGTACTATAACATACTTGCCTTCAAAATGCCATCCTGATTCCTTATTTCTTCAAATACTTGAACAACAATGTGTTTATATATTTATGTACATGACCATGGATTTTAATTTGCAAAGTCAATGAAACATATTTAGTAATCAGTGTCAAATTTCTTAAAACTCATGTCTTGTATAACCCTATCGATTAATATCTCAGTAGTGGATTTCAAAAAAGAACACATTCAGGACTAGCTCTACTCTATTTCTCTACTGAAGTTGCAATGTCAGTCTGAACTATAAGAAAGTAAAACTTCGTTCCCTAAGTGGTGCATCAAAATTTATACCTGATCTGATGAGCATTCCTCAATATGGGAAAATTCAAACCCAAACAGTACCTCTTGTCCTGCATCTAGCTAAATTTTGCTTGACATCCCCATTATGAGAAAATTTCTACTTCCAGTTTCATGGTGACTCCCCCTTTGGCCTGAGGTGACAGGTGAAACCTCTGGCATGCTATCTTTTTTAAGAAGATGACAAGCTGTCTGTTTTTCATGCTCAGGAAAACCATGTGGAAAAGATTTAAAAAATCTCTACTGACAGCTCTGAAATTAAGAACAGGTTTTGGGCCTGATGTTGGTGTAGCAAAATAATGTTTCTTATCCTATAGTGTGCAGGCTGGTGGGCTTCACAGCTTCTTCTAAGACACCACAGTATGTAAGAAAAAGACATCAAATCTGTTGCAAGTCAGATCAAATGTGCTACTGGAAGGTTCACACCTTCAGAGGAAAGCAGAAAGTTGTCACAAAATATCATTCCCAAATGTGGATATCTCCSTTCCCGAATGCAAATGTCTGTTGGGTGCAAGACATGTAAATACATGTAAAGGCATATGTAAATAAGAGTGCAAGAGCAGCAGGGCTGAGATTGCATTTTGAGAAATTCTGTACAAGTTCCTTGGGAGATCACTGCACGCTGGTTGGGGTCCAGAGCACTTSCATTTGCATAAGGAAAAGAAAGAGATCTAGCAAAAATTTGAACTCTTCAACATCCCACTAAAGAAAGTAAAAAGATTCTATTAAAATATTTAGGACTAGGCCCACTCTCTCCCATCAAAAGCAATGTTCCCAATTACAACTAATTTATCATTGTGGAGGGAGTCAGGAGAATTCCAATCTTTAAAACAGAATGAAGTGATGAAAATGCAATATCCAAAAATAAAGATGAAATAAAATTATATTGAAGACTCATGAGAGACTGAAATTGATTTGAAGGCCAATATAATCTCCCTGCAATAGAAGACAGTATTGCATCTTCTTCTCATACACAAATGTATAAGAAGCAATCAAATTTTATCATTTCAGAAAAGATGTGCCATAAGTGGAGGTGGCAACAGAACAGAGTCAGATTGTTTTGCTGCTCTGGAGACTTTTGCTCATGAACTGTGGGACTGACCAACCGCCTTAGCTACTGTGGAACAATATAAAATAAGATGCAAACTGCACTGATGCTAGATTTTCAAAATCCAAGCAGACTATCTATCAAGTAGATGTCCAAACCCAAGAAACACAGAAGAGAATGTTGATAATTATCTCTCTGTGAGAGGAGACAGGTAAAAAAGTATGTCTTAGTAGGAAGAGGCATGAATATGAAGACCATAACTATAAGAAATTCAAATTCATATGCATGAAGTTGTGTCTTGGTCAGATGCTTTCCTGGCCCAAGTAAGATTAATTTAAATTAGTCATGTTATTTAGACCTCAGTATTTCTGTAGCCTACTGTGGTTGACAGCAAACCTGTATGGGATGGATGTCGAGACAAAGTTAAAGTTTGAACCATGACTGCATGGAAATCTGCAAGACACTGCCCTAAAGAGCAAGGATTGCCATTTCATAAACCATATTGAGATAGAAATCATAACAGTGCAAGGTTCAGAGAAAYGTAAAGAAGTCACACACTGAGAATGTGCACTTAAAGTATCCCAAGTACCTCTGTCCGTAGTCAGCTATAAACTCCAGTGCAGGAGATTTACTTTGGACAACCTTGGCTGGACATGTGTGTCGCAAGGTAGAGCACTGTGAAGGAAGCCCCAGTAAGTTTTAAGAAAACACTCCCACACATGAAATATGCTGCCATTTCTTAACATAAAATTCAGTGCAAAATCAGGCATCATTTCTCCCAGATCTGTGGTGCAGGAAACCAGCTCTAGTTTCTTGATATTTCCCCAATGCACCCCATTGCAAGAACTGCTTCCTCTTGGCTCTCTCCCTCCGGGTGGACTTTGCTCTGTCCTTGAGAAGGGTGGCTCATTTTTTCCTTGATCTTTTCCCCAGGCTGGCTGCCTGCAGCCCAGCAGTGGTCGCTCCACCAGCCAAGCATGCCCAGCTGGTGGACTGACAGTGGCTCAGTGCTAATGTCAGCCAAGGCACCTGCTCTGCGAGTCATCCCGACAGGAGCTGTCCTTGTGGGCTTTCATAGCAGCTCAGGRTGATCAGCTCCACACTTTTCTCTGTCTTACAAATAGCTGTACTTGGGCATGACATATCCCATCTTAAATCTTCCAGTTCTCACTTGTGAATACTGTCAGGACACAGCACTGGAAGAGATCTTCTGGGAAATGGTGCCTGTGCTAGCAACAGCATCACCATGTACCCATCTACATAAACTGATCAGAGTTACCTTAAAAGCAGTTAGACTTCTTAAGAAAAGATTTTTTTTCATACTGCTTTTCCAGGTGACAGTACTTCAATGGCAAGAAATAATTTTCTGTTTCCCATTCTGCTGTTTGACTCTCTCCTGTGCTTTGCATAGCTGTCTTTCTCCATCTGGAGGTTATCTGCCAGGTATCCTGTTGAATGGAAACAATTTTATYTTCGTTTTTGCTAGGTTAAACATGTCACATTCTCTTGGCACAACATCTCCAGTCACCTTGATCATCCTGACCTTTCTCCACACCCACTGGAGGTTAAATGCATCTCCCTGGACATGCATGTTTAGGACTGTACATGCTGTTTCATCTCATGTAAAAGAAAAATCAGCAATGGCCCATTTTCTTGTCTCTACTGAGCAAAGAGGAGAAATTGCTCAACTGGTAAATCTCCAAGCCACAATGGATTTCCTCATGGTTATCTTGTGTTCTTGGGGTTCATATTTGCCCTGTGGTCACCTAGCGTATTTCTAAACACCCCACACTTTTATTTTCCACTGGAGGAAGATAATTTTTCTGCTTTTTGTCATTAGTCTACATGGCAGTTTCTAACTGCTGATAAAACTGAGGCCAAGAAGCCCAGACCATCTCAAATCCACACCGCCATGTACCAGCTGAAGTCCTCCAAAATGGAGTTGGGAGTGAAATAATAGGGTGTAGAGGAGCAGATAATCAGCCTCTGGGCTTGGCCTGGTTCTCTTTTATCTAGTGATATGGAGATACTCAAAGAGTGTGTGGTTTCAGATTTTGCACTACTAAAATAGTAGCATTTTGCTCCTTATTTCCATTTCCACAGGCTATTTAAGATAATGCAAGTGTTCTTTGCTTTAAATTCTCTATTTTATGCCCATGCTTTGTGCTATGATTTTCAATAATAAGGCAAAAAAGGATGAGTTTCATGTCTGATTCTGGAGGAGCTGCAGTCCTGAGGTCCTTCAGGCCTCCTTCCCCCAGCACTATTTGCAGTGACYTTTCTTTAGAGAAGCTTAAATATCCTTCACTTTTATTGGACTCTTCTCCCTACATCACTTTTGTTCTTACTTAAGTAGCAGTACTGACCAAAAGCCGACCATTAAGTGCTCCCCTGCTTGAGGGAGATACTGACATGCTTTGCTTGCTGGTGACATCAGAAGATGTGAATGTCATCACACCAGCTTAAGGAGTATGAAATGGGTTCAGTGACAGATCTATAGAATAGTTGGCAGGAAACAGCTTCTTGGGAAGACCATAATGATCAACATGGTCAAGTGGGGACTATCCCATCTGTTGTACCAGCATGCACACAAAAAAAAAGCAGTTTGAAGAGAGGGAAGCAAGGGACAACAGAAGGCAGGAAAAGAGAGTGGTGAGGAGAAAGGGAAAGGAGAATGGGAAATGAGAAAGAAAAGAGAAATAGAAACTTCTTAGTGGGATAACTCATCATAGCATGGGTCAGCTTGAGGCACCATACCCGGACTTTTCTCATGGGACAGTTCTCTTTGGCTTTCCTTATTTTTGTCAGATGAGAAATGGGTGTCAGTATCTAAATGAATGGCTTGTCCCAGGAGAGGAAGTGTGAGGAGTCAGCCAGGCAGACGCAGGTTCCTAGCTGGCACTGCTGGGAGAGAGGCAAGACCTGGGCTCAGTTAGGAGGGTCAGGGAAAGATGAGGCTGATAAAATTAATACCTTGGGGAGTAAGATCTTTGTACCAGCATGGATGCTGAAACAAGCTCCTTGGTTCTAGGGGTATAGCTATAATTGTGTTTTGGTGCTAACTTCTAGCATCATTCAAACTTGTGACTTTGGCAGCCATAGAGAAGTGGAGTGGGGTAGAGACCCAAGGAAAGGAAGAGGGAAGCAAAGGGAATGAAAGCATACAGGGGTGTGAAAATGAGGACTAGGAGAAAAAAGAGAAACAGTAATACAGAAATGTATGGGCAAAAGAACAGAGACAGAAGAGGCAGGGAAAAGGAGATAGAAATAAAATCTTATTGCTGAAGTCCAAAGAAGRAAAACCATTCAGTGACAGGGAGAAAGATACATGATGCAATTGGAGTAGTATGAAAAAGCTTTAGATACATCAGTCTCACTGTGACTGCTACATAAACCCMACACAACTCAGCACTTACAAGGTGCATGTTAGAGGTGGAGGGGGCAAGAGGGTCTGAGACACCAGGGTAAAAGGGTTTGCTCAAATGGGAGCAAAGAGGAAGAGAGTTTAAGCATGTGGACACAAGCCATGTTGCACCACGTGGTCTCAGAGTGAAATCAGAGACCCTGGACTGTTCTCTTTATTGGTATAGAGGAGCAGCCAATGACATCAGGRGAAGCTTTGGGTTGAGGTACTGATTACAGTGGATATGTTGAAAACAAGGAGAGATTAAGTTGCCCTGGTGCACTGGCAGCCTGCTTTGGACTATACCCTTCGCCCTTCTGCCCCAAGCAAACTGTTACTTCTCCATCAGGTGACTTTGAGCCACTCACTTAAATGCGTAGCCTTATAATTCTCCCACAAATAAAATGCAACAAGTACTACAAACAAATGTATTATTTAAAACAGCGGATGTAACCCTAGCATCCCCATTCTTAAACTGCAAGTGAAGTGAGCAGGTTTTTATTATTTTACTATTTTGAAGAATTTCAGCTGGAAGTAGAGAATATGAATAATATTGCCTTGTTGCACCAATATATAAACTGTGTACCTCCACAGAGGTCACTGAGGCTTCAGATTCCTACAGGTGAAACTGAACACAAAATGCGAGCAGTCTCCAGGGCTGTGAATAAAAATGAAGCAAATCCTGCTCTAGCACATAGACTTTCAGATCAACTTCATGCTAATAATCTTTGGAGTTCCCAAACATGATTTTTCAATAAAGCAATGCAAGTTTTTAAAATGCAGCCATCACATAGGAACAGACTCAGAGAGCRAACCCATATGAGTAAATCCCTATGAACAGATGACATCAGCAAACCCTTTAAGTGATAAACTTTCACCTTTCTGAGCCAATACAAAAGAAGCCTATTTCCTTGCTAAAAATACATGGTACCAGCAAATTGCATACACTCAAGCTATACATTAAAATGCTGAGAGAGCCCTCTGGGATTTGAGGACAAATACAGGTCTGTGTCAGTGCTGACTTATTTAAGCCTGTCAAAGTGATGCTCTTAATCAAAAATATCCAGCAATCCTGTCAAGATGTTTTGCTGGGCTCTTCCATCTCCCRCTATGCTAGAGCAATTCCACAGTGATGGGATGATGGTGATGCACAGTGACACATGAGAGTGGAGGGCTGAGCTCTTACGTATCCAGTCTCCAGTACTCCAGATAAAGGACAAGAGAGGTGGCTGCCAGCAATCAGAGTCCTTGAACAGCACAAAGCTCAGAAATGTCAATGCATCCAGAAAGACTGAAAAAACTGAAATTCACAGCAGAGACTCAAAGCTCACAACACATTTTGAAAAGGTAGATCTTTCTATTGAAGATGAGCACTGTGTTCTCCTGGGACAGAGAATCAACAGGTGTTGGCTTGGATTTATAAGCTCATTCATTCATAAAATTATCCTATATATGTTCTCAGTGAACAGGGACTGTATCCAAGCATACCTGTCCTGGTTTTACTCAGTCCGATTTTTGGTGGTGGTGGATGGGACCAAGAAACCATGAAGATGGCTCCTGTGAGGAAGTTCGAGAAGCTTTCTCCTTCTTCTCCAGCAAAAGGAGCTCTSCCCCCTGTGTTTTTGGGCCAATCCATTATGGCTCTGAGGTTGACGGACAGGCTGCTGGTCAGGCCTGGGCCAATGTATGGTATCGTACTTAAGAAGAATTCAAAACAAGATAGAGCRCGGCTGCCATGTAGTTTTTAGGTTGTTTGTATTTAATTTTAGTATCATGCAATGGGGAAAAACAGAGCAGGAGGGTGAAGAGATGTAAGAGAAAAATGGAGACCCAAGATSACAGTAAGAAGAAGACAGGTTGCTGTGCCGTTGCTGTGGTGCTCGGATATGGAGAAAACAAGCTGTTCTTGAAAGACTATTTCTTCAATGGGAGACCTGTACAAAAAAGAGAGAGACCTTGCCCTGAGGAAAAAAAAAACCTGGCTTTTGAGGACTGGACTGAACTGATTAGAAGCCAAAATAAGGTGGAACAGGCCTGGCTTCCCCTCCCGTCTGAAACGAGTTGAGGCTAAGAAGAAATTGTGTTCTGCGGGAAGGGAAGAGGTGCCCCGCCCCACATCTGAAACAAGTGGATGCTTAAAAGAAGCTGTGTTTTGTCAGGAGATTTGCAATAGTGGCCTCACACCGCTGAAATAACGCAGTTCAGCCTTGGAGAACATTCTTTCCTTTCTCCCACGAGGTAAAGAAAAGAATCCCTTGCCAKCAGCAGYTATACACTGACTGTTTCTTGATAAAAGACCTTCCACAGCYYKGAGCTGTAAGAACACTTCTCCTATGATGCTGGATGACAACCGTAATGAGTAGTTTGATCTATGTTAGACTTTCATTCCTGTCCCCTGTGTGTGCAGGAAGACATGGTGGGTGGAGAGGGATGACCTGAAAAAGAGACGGATCCCCGGAAAGAATAACAGGTGTCTTAAAATGTCTGTTTTTATTTTTCTTCTCCTTGTAAATTTTTCCCTATCTTTGTTCCCCTCCCCGGTAGTATTCTTAGTAGTTTTTAGTAATAAATCTATTTTGCAACTTAAGTTATTCAGCCTGCCTGACCATTCTCTGGAGATATATGTACCTTTCTCTCAATTATGTTACATTATCTAAAAGCCATAAATTTTAGTGTTAATTGGGATTTTTGCTCTCCCTTCTGCCTCTGTGGTGGGGGGGAGAGAATATTGTTGGGTGCTTTTGGCTTTTGGCCCATTTCAAGCCACGACGTTTTTGGTGCCGTGACTTGGATAGRGAAAAATCGTTTAAACCCACCACRATACGTTGTAAGAAAGGTCCTGTACAGGAGCAGGAATATGAGATGGTGTGATATTATCCAGCAAATGCACTCAGTGCTGATCTTGGCAGTCTAATCCACGGCTGTCATGGACCCCAAATAGCTGGGTGAAGGTCCTATGGGGATCCTGAAAATCCCAGATTTCTGTGTTACCTGCTTCTATTTTCAAAGATATTAATTCCCTGAAGACTGAGAGACCAGAGCCCTTGTTGGGCAAGAAGCCTTCCCCATCTGAGAGATGGGGTATTTCTGTATTCAGGCTTCATTTCTGAGGATCTCTGTCCAGGTGTGTACGGCCTTAGCCTTGCCTTACATGGAAATGGAGCAAAATCAGTCCTTCAGTGAAGTGGCTGCCAGAGGCAGGGATAATGTGACCTCCCACTTACATGAAAAMCCCCCAGCATGACATGGTTTTCTTTTACCTCATTTATGCACATACATACACAGATAAAGAAACTGATCCTTGTGCTCTGTCTCTGGACTTCCAGGGTTTGCAGTAGAGGCAAGGTTCACAGGACTCTGTCCACAAAGAGCAGCACAGATTTCAGAGCACCCCACTGATGGCAGAAACAAGAACCTGGCTGACATCTTGGAAATCCCCAACAAGCTGGGATGTGCCCATGCCTGAGTTCCATCAGCTGCCTTTTTGGGACTGTTCAGTTGTATCTCAAGCTTCTGAAACAAMAGCAGCAGAACTGGATGAAACGTGGGGGTCAGGTACCAGAAAAAGAGGCTGCAGAGGCGGGCGAGACCCAGGCTGCAATCAGGAACAACAAGTTGTGAGGGTTATGGCTTTCCTACTTGTGACCTTGGCTGTGGGGAAAACTAGGGTTAGCTCCATCAGCCATCAATAGGTGCAGCTAATGTGAGAGTGCTGACATTGCTCTGGAAGGAGGAAACACATTTTTCGCTACATCAGTGACAAATTTTTTAATAGTCCTTAGCCAGGAAAGCACCCAGGTGAATAAAGACTCATCATTAGAAAATGAACTGACCAGGGAGGAGAAATGCCTTGTTACAGTAACTTCTAGGGTCATTTTGTTCTGGTGCTGTCAGCCACATGCAAAGAAATTCTGCAAGGAAAATATACAGCTTAAATATATAAGGCAGTGAATTATTATCACAGGAGAATCCCATTTACCCAAAGACTACAGCCTGGAGGGAGTGGGAGCAGAAGAAATGTGTTAGGGAATGGAGCTGAAGGAAATACCCTCAACCAGTCATAGGTGGCTTCTGTTATCTGCTCACAGTTGAAGGATTTTCAAGACACTCAGCTGAGTGCTCCTCAGCTGCAACCTCTTGTGAAAGATGACCCCTGTATGACCCCACCCAATGGAGAATACAGATGGATTAAGGAGGTGTCTGAGCACCTGCTACAGCTGGTAACCACATCCCAGAAACTTCCAGAGCTGCTGAAAGCAGAGGACCCGAGAGATCAATTGATGGTGTTCCCCAGCAGCCCCTTTGGGGATGGGGCTTTTTTTCTGCTCTGACAGTACCACCATCACCTCTCTATCTCCCCAGTAAGTGCTTGCTGTCATCCGTAATTTCACCCTGCTTCACTATGAAAACAAAATTAAACAATAATGTCATCAGTCCAACATTTCTCTGCACCAACTTCTGAATGTGCAAGCCAGTTTTGATCCCATTTGACAATGGAGGACTGAAAGTTGTAAGAAACAGACCTTTATTTTAAAGGCGTTATGTTTTATAATGACATTGGGGAGACAAAAGACCCAGATTCACAGAGCAAAGGGCAGCTGTCACTTGTCCTCCCAGCTAAACCATCAGCCTTCTCTTATAGTAAGGTATGCAAAAGGATGTGGGACTGGTGCACTGGGAACAGGAATCTCTAGGTGCCATGGCAAAAGAAAACAGAGATTCAGTGTTTCTTCCTATTACTAGGCATCTTGTTTTCTCACTGTACAAGGAAAAGTGAATTCCTGGTCAAGAACTAAGCGGTGGAAAATCAGGGTTTTTTTCTTTATTGATTTATTTGATTAGAAAATCAGGTTTTTCTGCTTATTTGGATATGCTACCATGTTTGTTAGGTGGAGGGAGCCTGGAAACCATAGGAGGGAGCCTATGGTTTCTCCATAGCAGTAGTATGGTGAGGTCTCAAGTCCTTTCCTTGCTCACACATGTACACATTCTTACATGCATATACACAGAACTAAGGTCTCATCAGCGGCAGTTTTTCTCATTTGTGGTGTCTGGTTGGAGTCAGACACATCTCCATAGGTCTCACCCATGCTGCATGCCTCTGGAAGCTCCATCTTACAAAGACCTGCTCCTGCTCACCTATCAAAGACCAAAATTCAAGAACTCAAGAGAAAAATTTATCCGTGTTCTAAACAAAGGGAGTCATGAATGTAGCCAGTTAAGTTATCAACTTATAATGAACAAGACACTTGATAATTTACTTTATCATTAACTTGAAAAATTGCTACATGCTGAAGGCATTCACAGCTCCAGATCATACCACACCTAACAAAGTGGTACTGGAGTTGAAAAGCTGCTGAAAACTTTGCTTTTATATTGGGATTTCCTGAGTGCTGAGTAAACTCTTATAAATGTCCACACAAAAGTGCATGCTGCCTCTTTACACCAGGAAAGTGACAAGGGATGGGAAAAACAGAGCACAGCAAGCCACACCCTGGATGTGGTTGGACATTTGGGCTGCAGGCAGCCATTTCCCTGGGCACCTACCACCCACACAGACTGAGATCAGGGAAACTTGAGAAGCCTGGAAAAAGCTGTCAGGCAAAAGTTTCCTCACAAAGATTTATTTAACTTCCTATTGCACAGCCACCTCCAAACTATCACACCTAGGACAGTCATGAGACAAACCTGGCAAAGACTTTTCACTGACAAGAGAGAAGTCTCCTAGGCATGAGGCCATCCCCGAACAATCCTGATGGTGCTCACCTGCTGGGCTTGGAGCTGTTGTTTGGGGCTGCCAGATCTCAGGATGCAGGGAAACTCCTTTCTCAACAGGTCCACACACACTCAGTGCTGTCCTGCCACACACAGATGGGGTTACATGCAGATCAGTCTCTGGGTCAGTGAGAAGTCTGAATTTTCARCAATGATGGTTCAAGGCTCAATTTAGCCACTAACACGTAGTGCTACATGTAGAGACATGACAGTGAGCCTTGTGGCACCCAAGAGCATTCCAGGGTATGATGGATGCCAACAGATCCCCTCTCACAACTGCTCAGCTCAGGGACTCATTAGGCTCCCCTGGCTGTACCAACATGGAACTGAGTTTCAGTTGTCCAGWCTGAAATCACTACAAACACTGAGTCATTTGTGGTGTCAACCTGGTGTTGATTCCAATGGTGCAGGATATACTTCCTGTCTGGCGTATCAGAGCATAGGCCAACTGTAATCATTGTCCTATCTGCCACTTCTGAGAAGGTATCATGGGACCACAGGAAACCTCAGAGGGCATAAGGGGATGAGACGCACATGGCTGGAGCTGGCAGCATAGACACCCAGGTGGAGGAATCTAAGCTGAACCTGGATCCCACCCCAAATATCTAAATCACACAGAAATTTCCAACTGCAGCTTCTTCCTCTGGGTTTTCAGGACAATTTGATCAATATCAGGAAAACCTCAAAAAACCCACAAAACACTCAAGCACTTTCATTTGTCTCCTTCCTAAACTGAAACCCATCAAATCAGATTGGCAAATTGAGCTTTTACCTCCTAAGACAAAGACTGAAGAGAGGATTTTGGCACTTGACCATCCAGGATCCTTCCCTAGTCATTTGCCAAGGTGAGCATGTAATAGCAATATTGTCACATTTTATGTTTCAGTCTCTGTAACAAATCACTGGGATCACATCTGTACAAGTACTTGCTTTAGTATTCATGAGTACAACCTACGCTGCTCTGCCTGCACAAGGCACAAGACACAMAAGCTGCTACCCATACTATGTTCCAGGTGATCAAATAAACAAATCTAAAATAACTTTTGCCACACTAGTCCTGTGTTCCTTCCCTGCTAACTCTGCAGTGTTGTTATTAATAAGCATGACACTGGCTGCACATTAATATCAGGATTTATGCTCTCAAAATCTGTAGGGTTTTTGCTGAAATTTTGGTTCCAGACCTTGCTCCAAAATTACTGCCCAGCAGCTGGAGTGGGTTCATTATTTCTGGAGTGGGTTCATTATTTCAGCACAGTGAAAACCCAGTGAGAGATTTTTATGTGCACTTGGTTTTGGCAAAATCTCTTTCCTTCAGTGACTTTCTGAATGGCTAAGCTATGACTCTGACAGTCTCGCATAGTAGATCCATTCCTGTCTCATTTGGGGAGTTCGTAAGGATTTAGAAGATTCCAGAAACATGCACAGGGACAGGCCACAGTGGTAATGCAGAGCTCTCTAACAATGTCTTTAATATGGAATATAACAAATATGTACAAGGGAATAAAACCCTACCACCTGGCCTGCATAAGGACAGACAGTCTTGGTTTTAGCTGCTTCTGTGACCATGCCTAAAAGTCCTTCAAGGGCAGAAAGGATAGGCCAATGTATTTCACTGGAAATATTTAGTTATTTTAAGCAGTGGAAGGATTAGTGTCCTTTTCCTCAGAGAAGTAAAGAGATAACTAAAAATACRTAAAGATGTTGAACTGTAGTTTGTGTTTAGAAGAGACCGGTGGATGAAAGACCACATTGTGCTGCCTGAGTGTAGACCTGTGTCACCAGGAGGTGGGAGTTTGAAAACATCTGTATGGCCATTGCAACTGGCAAGGACAAGACGACAGCCCACAGTTGACTCTTGTTTATCACAGGCTSAGCTGCTTTAAAAAAGACAACCCATAGAGCCTGAAGGAAAGAGAAATAGCTCWCTGTCTTTTCTGACTGCACAGCACAAAGGATGTGGTTTCCCTTWCTCTTGTGTTACTTGCTAGGGTTTGTCCTTTCTGCCACCTCCCAGTTGGAGAATGCTGAATAGGCTTGTGTGGCTGTYTGAAGGTTACACCGAAATTTTTGTTAGCACAGAACGGATGTCCATGGCTGATCAGTAATGTTTAACAGCTGGTACCTTCATTATTTTCTGTCTGAAAATGGAACTAAATCCTGCTGCAATATGAGGTACAGTCCAACCAGTTTTTTTAAATTCCAGTCCTTCCTTGCTGGTGTCCTCTGTTTCTAACAGTTTCCCTCCATATTAAGAGACAACTAAAATGAATATATTGTCAGACCATCTGAATGTCTAGCAAAGAAAAAATACTTCTCCCCATATACTTAAAATATTTTCCTCCCTCCTGATTCCTCCTCCCACTTCCCTGTTTTCTCCTCTTGTATATTCTTTCATGGCAACTGTAACCTCTCCCAGACTTTCAGATACTGTTTTTCTGGCTGATCTTCAAACCCATCTCAACTTCTCTTTTCCAGCTTTGCATCTAATTCTTTTGACATTCATGCATGTCTGTGCACCATCTCAATGTAAGTTCCTTATGATGAAACCCAAATGTGTTCCCTTTGGCCTTTTCTGTATTATCTGTCACAGTGGACATCTGTTTTCTTGTCTCTGTCCTATAATCTGGCCTCTTCTTCAGCCACACCAATCCTTTTCTCATTAAATCTTGTAATTTCTTTTTTTTTTAAATAATCAAGATCAGTCTTTTTTCGTTGCTATCTCCAGTCTTAACATCTGACACATCTTCTGCCCTTTTGACAATAAATTCCTGTTATACATAGATAACTGGAATGCTGCTAGAATGTTTTGGTACAGGGAGAAATCCTGTTTGTTTAAATTTTTTTTGTTGTTGTTCAATCAGAATGATTTGTTGCTGCATCATAGCCTGTCAAAGCAGACCTTAGATGTAGTCTAGTTCTGTGTGGTGTTAGTTGTATGGCCAGTACCACTTTTCAACATTATTGAACAAAATTCCATATGTTATTTTGAATTTCCTCTACTACTCCATTGTAGTGTCATCTGATCTGTCTTCTGCTCTGTAGTAATTACTTCATGCCACTCATTATAAGGGAACAAATTAATTCGGTTTATAATCTCTGCCTCTTCAAAACACTTTCTCCAATGGGCTGCTTCCAGCTTGTGCTCTTCTCTGAGCCACTGAAAGAACATGCCATGGAAAGAAAGATCCTTTTTCTTTATTTGCAAAATGATTCAGTACTAGGTGTACTTTAATGGGAAAGGTGATGATTCCTCTGTGACACCTCTTTATTTGAGCTCCTTTATTTGCACAATCTGTCTCTTTTTTGCACATTGCCAGTTTAAACTTTTACTTAACTGGAACTGCATTGCTCATCCTCGGTGAATTTGCAGTGTGCCCATCAGGAAACTGGAGGCCGTGCCAATCATCACAAACACCTTTGCTTTTCAGTCACATAAGTTCAGGCCAGGCCTCTARAATCCCTTTATCACCTTCAATTCTCATTCTTAAAACATTTGCATTTCTAACCTACATGCCTTTGGAAAGCAGAACTCTCTTCCTATTACATAATACACCTGCTTGAAAAAACACMCCAGAGGAAAGATTTCAGCAGAATTTCTCTCCAAGTTGTCTTTTCTGCTTCCCTATACTTCAAAAGGTAAACAGCAGCACTACAGCAGAGTTTAAAAAACAACAACTGCCAACAACTAGTTGTTCTCTTCAACTAGTTTTCTTACCATAAATACACTGGCAGTACAGCATAAACCAGAGAGGGATCACTTGTCAAAAAATTTCTAAGAATAAGATTCTCCATTACCTACAGCTTATTACAGCTGCACCTTGACCCCTTTTTGGGTTGTTTTTCTGCAGATATCTTTATGGGTTTTTCTGCTTCTGTAGATGGATGAGTAGTTGGATGGATGGGTAAACAGATGTCTGGAGAGGGAATTTTATTCAAGCAAATTAAAATTCCGCATGTGAACAAGTATATTGCTGCCAGAATTGCTTTCTTGCCTGTCATGGATAGAGACATATGGCTAAATATAGGTATATATATGGTTATTGGCAGAAATGTGAGATAAAAATGAAAGGAGGGCCTTTCATAGGTATGACAAACCAGCCAATGTGCTTGGCAGGAAGCTGTGCAAAGCAGCCATCATACACACCATTTAATAAATGCCCTATGACAGAGGGAAAGGGGCAGGGGATAGGGACAGGTGTCTTTGCTGAGAGCTGAGCTTTATTGCACAGTCATGGCCACGGAGAGAGGGGAAAGCTGAGCCTGGGCTGAGAAGATTGCTCTGCTGGTGCTGGTCAAGTCATGTCCTGGCAGCCATCCTCTCTTCACTGTCCATCAACTGTGATGAAGAAGAAATCCTCCACCCTTTGAAGTATGTGTAAAATAAATATTGGCATTGCCCTCTGCTGACTAGTGCTGGCCCCAGTGTGGGGGCCAATGAATACCCCTGGACTCACAAAGAGCCCTTTGCTTCCAGCCCCTGCCTCATTCTGGTTCATATATGGGCAGCCACCATGGAAGACACCAGGAGCTCTGTGGATAATATTTTCCTCTGCATTTTATTAATGTATGCTTTCTTTTTTAAATATATTTTCTTAGTTATTCTAAAAAACATGCTTTTAAATTTATTCACTGCTCCCATTCACCTAATCTGTCTGGGATGGCTCCTCAGGTTTGATGTTTTATAGAGAATCTGAGCAGTGTCAGTAAGTTCAGTCAAGAGTGTTGTTCCTATTCTCTGTTGTGATAAGCACAACCCTGCTCATCTGGAAAATGCTAGAGGATTGGCAGAGAAGGAGGGACAATTGTCCCACTGGGAAGAAGAACAAGATCAGGTAGATTTACAAAACTGGGATTTAATCGAATGAACATCAGTTTAAACTGCAGCTTATCCTGCTCTGTTCCCATACACCGTGCTTCGAGACATGGATCAGAAACACCAGAGAAATGGTCAAACCTTGTTATTGCTTATACCATGCTATTTTATATTTATCATCAACAAATAGGGAATGTGGTGGGGAACAGCATGGCAGACTCCTTCTGGGCTGTGTTCACAGCTTTGCATCCATCTCTGTACTCCAAGACTGAGAGCTCATGTGCTCATAGGGATGCACTTACTCTGGGGAGCAAGTGCCTTTGTGGATCAGGATAACTGCTTGCCTTGGCTTGTACCTATGTCCTAAGGGAGGGGGTCCTTTGATGCCCAAAGTGCTACTGAGATTCAATTTCCTTAACCTAACTAAATTTTCCTCAGACTCAGGCAAGACCATCAGGCAAGATCCTGGAAAGTTTAAAATGGACTTGTAGGTGAAAAATCTGTACAGGTTTTTGTTAAATCTGTTTCTTTTGGTCACAGGATTTACACACTGTGGGTACAAGGGCAAGCTGAAATCTGAGAAGTGCTCCATTGTTTTTCGTCCAGCATCCCATGAACCTTGGCTARGAAATGCATTCAGGTTATGGGACGCTGTGGAAAGCATGCTGCAACCAAGTGTCATGGTGCACCTATTGCTAACAACACTGTGGACTTTGAAGGGGTTTCTGGTGAATTTCAGAGCAGATGTCCAACTCTGCAGTCACAGGTACTAGAGGTGAGGGGATTCAAGGCTCATTCCAAGTATATCACGGGATGCCTGTTCGTAAAAGAATTCCAATAATAGCAAAAATTAGCCCTGGGGCACAGTATTCTACATGCTGATGTTGAAATTGTTTCTAGAAGATGTGCATGCTTGCTGACTGGTGTGTTGTATTTGCCTTAGAAGCACCGATTTCTGAGCTCACAGGAACACTTGCTTCACTTTGTGCAACAAAAAGGTCTTGTCATTTACTGGATGAAGCACAGGCAGAGGCCATGTCTTCATGTCTCATGAAGTCTTTCAGTAGGTTGGGAACGAAACCCACCCTCATATCAGGGTCATTGACCTTTATCTGCTGGTCCAGCCCCCATTTAAAGCCTTTATTCCTTTACAGGGAATCCTGCCTCCCCAGGGAAGCTCATTTCATCTGCCTCCTTTGGGCTGACAAACTCAGTTCTGCATAGACCGCTGTGAAGCCTGGAGCCAGTTCTGAAAGACAACCACAGATGTACCATGTGAAGGCACACGAGCTCACAGCCATCACCAGCTTTTGCCTTCCATCTGTTCTGATTAACATGTTTGTGACAAACTGGCTGTGCATTCCTCCAGCTAATAATATTCTACTAAAAAAAAAAATCTTAAATTGAAATCTAAACAAAACTGACAAGTCAAACCTGTTTGAGAACTGACATAGAAGCTCTGATGTGCATGGAAGTTTTCAGCAGCCCCTGCCTGGCCCAGGCTCTGTCAAACACCACCGGGCTTCATGATGAGATCCAGACCTTCATCTGCTCCTTCTGCCTCCAGCCCATCAGCCCAGCCACCAGTAATTGAAAGCTGCCAGAAAATCACCAGTCAAAGCTTCTGCAGCACAAGAGACGCTGTGGATTTCCTTCGTGGTTTCCAGCAGTCTCTTGTTATCGATGTCAAACCCCTTCCTTTCCCTTGGAAAGACCTAACAAAGACTTCACATGGGCTGTTGGTTATTCTGCTGCTTTTTACATCCTTTTCTCCCGACCTTTTGAACGGATTAAGAAACCCTCAGATATTTGTACCTGGGGGAAATCTCAGCGGCTCAGCCTCTATGCAAATTCTGCATGTTTATAATTCAAACTGTGTTGATTAGGTACAGTAAATAAGTATGGATTCCAACTAGATGGTTTATGTAACTAAGCAGCACAGCAGGAATGAAGCATTACAACTATTACAGCTGCATGTGCAAATTACAGAGCTCTCATTTATTGGAATAGTTGAAATGAACCGCTCCTGCTGTGCTGATTAGTTAAATAAGCCATCAAATCAGGGAACATAACCGTGTGCCATAACACCATGCTCAATCTGGAATTATGTATTGGACTGTAACTTTTGTGATTTATACCAACCAGTCATGCATCTAACCAAATCAAGGCAAAGAGCGATTTGTCTTATCCCAAAYATATAATGTGATATTTATTCTCCACAACTATTTTAATGCAGAGTTAGCCTATGGTGACTAGCTAGGGCTTTAAAGTGTTTGTGAGCATGAACTGCACGGATATTAAATGTTAGCAGAGAGCAGGCATGAAAGATTTTGCAAACAGGAGTCACATCTGAATTCCAGGCAGGGCTGGCCATGACCCTCATCTCTGCCAAATCCGATGGTTGTCTAATGGTGCCCTGGCAAAACAACTCACATCTGTCAGGTGTGGCTGATCCCCCAGCTGGTCCTGCAGGAGAGCATTGCATTAGCAGCCCCATGGTGATTTTTGTGGAGAGTTTGCTTTTAGCATTTTTATTGAGTTTTGTTGTCACACTCACACAGCATGTTGAGAAAAAAAGGCAGCAATGCAACTTGCACACAGGGGGTATGAATGTTTTTGATTGTTCCTATTTTTATAGTCTTAGATGCTTATTAGCTGCAGTAGGCTTGCTATTCAGCTGAAAAGCAGTGCAAGGAGTTGTCCCATTCTGGTTTTGCATGCTTTTATATGCATCAATTTCCTCATCCATTCAGAGACCACCAGAATTACTGCTTAGACGGACTTCTGGTCTGGCCCACTAAGCTATCCTCATTTTCTTACCTCCTGGACTGTCCCACCTTGAAACCGTCCTCCGCCTTTTGCAGTATTTCCAAACAGGGTAAGTGGAGAAGAGRTATGGGGAATTGTGTGGTTGGGTAACATTGGACTGAGGACTGTGGTTGAAGGACCAGAAATTAATGTGGGTTGATGTTTAAGACAATGTTGATGCAGGGAGCAAAAAAGCCCCAACCCTGTGAGCTGTGTGGCAGCCCTAAGGCTCAGCACTACAGARAGCTACTCCAGCAGAGCTGAGTAACTCATTTCATTCCCTGGATACTGTTTCTCTCAGGCATTTAACTGGATAGCCCATCACATTAAGCTTGGCAGCACACTTTAGTAAGCTTTTGGGTGGGTGCCTTGCACAACCCATGTGAAAGAGGCATGGTGTCTCAGAGACAGGGAGTAGCACACGCTACGCCACAATCACAAAAGAATGAGGCACCCGTTAAAAGGCTGGGTCTGGTTTTGCAAAACCTGCCCAGATCTTTGGCTTCAGCTTTACAGAGATGTGATGAAAGCTTAATATCAAGTAGAGTAGATTTATATAATGTTTTACAGTGGCTGGTAAGATTGATGACCTGGAAAATAGAATTTGGCACTGCTGGCAGTGATTGATGAGTGTGCTGTCACTGCSTGCAGGTAGCGGTGGGCCTCTCAGCCAGGCTGCCTCTAACTTGGACCCTTGCTCAGGTTTTTYCCTTTCTGACACTGACATAACTCCTAGTTTCCGACTGACCTCCATACTCAGATGTTCTCCTGTAAGAATCCTATCAGATCCTCTCAGTGGCCTGGTGAAGGGGATGGACTGCACTCACATCCAGTTTGTGGAAAGTTGGTGGAGGGATGTGCTCCAGTGGTCCTACCTAGCCTCTCTGGCTCTTTAAGTGAGTAATACTGCCCTTGCTGTGCAAAACAAGAGTTCTTACTTTGCAAAGCAAATCAATCTCATCCTAATTGGAAGTCCAGATCACGAGGGAATAGGCAAAGTTTTACTGCTGAGATCCTCTGGGAAATTCTGGAGTTTGCCTTCCAAAGCAATCAAAGAATATTGCCAAAACAAATCAACTCAGGCTTAACTGTGGGTCTGCAGTCCAAAGCTGACAGAAAATGTTAACTCCTGGTTTGTATTGCCACAATCAGGAAGAGGATCACACTTTGGGTCTATCAGCTAGGCTTCATGCACTACAAGATGACCTCCAGACATGCCTTCCAGCCTCAATTATTCTGTTATTCCATGACTGAAGGTGAAGGGTCTGGAGCACAAGCCATATGAGGAGCAGTTGATGGAGCTGGGGGGGTTTAGCCTGGAGAAAAGGAAACTGAGGGGAGACTTTATGGGTCTCTAGAACAGTCTGAAAGGAGGTTGAAGCAAGGTGAGGATCAGTCTCTTCTCCCAAGTAATAAGGAACAGAACAAGAGGAAACAGCTTCGGGTTGCACCAAAGAAGCTTTAGATTGGGTATTAACAAAACTTTCTTCATGGAAAATGTAATCTAGTATTGGAAAAGGCTGTCCGATTGTGTCACAAAGATGTGTAGATGTGGCACTCAGGGACATGGTTTAGTGGTGGACTTGGCAGTGCTGGGTTGACAGCTGATCTTGGGGGTCTTTTCCAACCTTAACCATTGTGTGATTCTGTGACTGTATTTGTTTAGTGCTTACTGGAGAAAACAATCGTGATATTGTACAATACTCTTGCAAAAGCTCAGTGAATATCAACTCCTGGATTAAAAAGCAGAGGGGCAATGAAATGATGGAAGAGACAGAGGTGGGCTGAAGAGTTTTAAAGGGCTCAGCATTGGCAGATATTTTAATGACAGTGAATTTCTGTTAATCACTCTCAATTCAAATCTGACTCCCAAGCAGCATAATATTGTACATCAAAAAACCTGTAACTATACAGTTTTGCAGAGTCCTTCAGAGGGAGCTTCAATGTGGCTCCATGCATGTAAGGAATTTGTTAGAGAAGTTGTTAYGGAAACATAAAAAGTTGAAAACAGACAGACAATAATAATTAACCTATAATTATTGTCATGAATGTAAAATATTACAATAAAAAGAGTGATTTCTATCTGAAGTACCCAATTCTTTTTGGTCATAAAAGTGTATTACAATCAGGAAAATAAATACCTAAAGGCAGAAAACCTAATTGGAGACTATGGGACCTCCATCTCTTCGGGGTGCTCTGCCAAGGGACCAMAGAACCCTTCTGAGATGGACCAAAGCCAATGTTTCCCAGAAAGCATGCTAAAAGTTCAAGTCTAGGAAGGGAAAACAGTGGCTTCAGGAGAGGGCTCTTCATTGTGTTTAAAGGCTGAGGGAGTAACTTGCTAAGGAGGATTATGTGAGAACAGGTGCCTTGAGCTGGCCTGAGAAAAGGAGGAAGTTCCTGACATAATTTGCCATCCTGTAGGCTTTAATTAAACTTGTTTTGTGCCTGGGTTTTCCTGTTGCCTGTAGGTGGAAGTGGTCCTTCAAGCTGTGCTGGGGGCTGTGTTTCAAGGGTTGGGGGGCTCCCCATGAGGGACAAGATGTGATGGCCGAAGCATGCTTGGGSACTGGGAATCTCAGTGGCTGTTCCAGCTGTCCATGAGGCCCCTGGCAGATGTGCACATCTGGAGCGCTCTGGTGAGCCCCTCTCCCTGCTGCTCTGACTCCCATGACAGCAGAGGTGGGAAACATTTTGGTAAGGTCATGGTCTTGCACCTCTTTGCTTTGGCATGGAGCACTCAGTAAAACACCACTGGCGATGAACAAARACAACAGGCTTCTTTCAGGTAGCTAAAAACAAACCTTGCTTTTGCCTCTAGGCCTGAGCAGCTTCCCACTTTGGGGAGCACTGAGGAAAGGCATGACTCAGCTGCTCTCATGTCACACATTGCTAAGCCCATGTTACTCAACAAGGATGTCACCAGAGGAAAGCCATTTCAGAAACACAGTGAAAATAAATCCTAGGCAGGGAGGGGGTTGCAGGTGTGGAGATTTTGAGAAGCAAAGGTCTTAAGGGTATCATATCTGAATGCCTCATGTGGAAGCCCAGGGCAGGCCTGGACAGAAATAAACACAAATGAAGCTGCCTATCACTTCCCACAGGCACCCTCGTTCCTTCCTCAACCACTTCTTCTATACTTTTTCACTTTTCACTGACTTTTTCACTTCTGCTTCTCTCATGGAGCCTTCCTTTTGCCCTGCCTGCTGTATTGGGTATCAGCATTTGGATACTGACTGCTGGTAGCCAAGCTGCCATCTCTTGTAAAACTGTAAAAGGGTGGTACAAGATATTGTAATTTAAAAAAAAAAAATTAAAATAACCCCAAAAGAAGAAAAGGGAAAAAGAGCAGAGTGTACAGCAATAAGGAAAATTAATACAGAAGTGTGTGAATTCTTCTAGGGGAAGGTGATGATCATTTTAGTTTCACTAGCATTGCGTGTGTTGCTGGCTCTATTTAGGAAGTGGTACGGGGGTACCACCTCATCTCTGTTACAATCCATATTACCTGAGCACTTCCCACAGAGCAGATGTGGTTTTGCAATTTCATTTTCCTTTTCATTTTTCCTCCCTGGCCCACYGGGAAATCATTGCAGCAAGCACATGCACACACAGAAGCAGCCACTGCCAGCCAAATCTGGTGCCTGCTGCATCGTGCAAGGAGCCTGCATGCCAGGGAATTCCCAACACAGGCTCTGCCTTTCCACTGCAAGAAGAAGAGTCAATCACAAATTAAATTCCAGAGATGGTGGATTTAGCCAAATGATGGCCCCAGTTCAAACGGGTGATAGAAGACCATGCAGCAGCTCTCCTCTGCTGGCACGAGCCACAGTGTATTGCCTGAGACCATAGGCTGCATCCAGCACTCTTGAGCTCTGTCCTGTGCTTTTTGGGGAGTTTTGTGGGGCACCTTCCCAACACAGAAGGAGGAACCTCTTTTTTTCCTTAACACTCTCCAACGGCATCAATTCCCTGCTTCTGGCTGCCCCCACAGCCCTCAGGAAGCCCCAACAGCCCCAGCTGGCATTTCTTGACGACACCTACTGCTTCAGATCCATATCTGCTGACTTTTATTGATTCTTCCAGCACCTTTTCTTCGTCCTCTGAAATAACAATTGTGGCTTGTCTGTAAGCAAATGAGCAGTGTGAGGACTTACTAACAAAAATATTGAAAACAGGTAAAGAAACAAGCCCAGAATGTGACTCCTGGAATGTAGGAAGGAGCCAGATTTGTGCAGAGAAACATGGAAATACACAGTGGGAGATGGCAGAGGCAGCCAAATTGCATGTGTTATTGGGTTGAGTAGGGTCCCCAAGCAAGCAGCAGACCTAAGGTGACTCGTTCAGTGAGGAATGCTAGCATGGAGCACGAGCAGCAGGTACCTGGACTGAAATCCTGGTGTGTCAGACAGTGAAGAGACTGAATGCACTGAGGCTAGGCATGGAGGAAAAGTCAGGAGACACAATGCTYGCTGAGGGCTGACCAGGTTCCCATTGTCTGTGCTGGTTCCTGGCCCTTCCTTCCCCAGCTCAGCATGTGCTGAGGTCAAAGGCAAGGATCTGATGCAGAGACACAGCCTTTGAGCACCAAGTGAAAGAAATGCTGCATGGGCCCAAGATTGTATAGAGGGGTGGGAGGCAGCATGTGTGAAGTCATCAGGAAGGGGGAAGGAAAATGCAGAAGAGAAGCCTGTGGTAGAGCCACAGGAGGTCAAACCAGGGAAAGGCAGTCTGCAACAGCAGAACCCAGCCAGGCTCAACTGCATCACAGGATCCATGGGCCGAGGCCAATTGTGTGAGTTTCAACAAGGAAAAGCAACAGGTGCTGTACTTGGGTCACAACTCCCTGCAGCATTTGAGGCTGGGAGAAGAGTGGCTGGAAAATGGCYCAGCAGAAAAGGACCTGGGAGTGCTGGTTGACAGCAGCTGAACATGAGCCAGAGTCTGCCCAGGTGGCCAAGAAGACCGATGGCATCCTGGCCAGTATCAGCAACAGTGTAGCCAGCAGGACCAGAGCAGGGACTGTCACCTTGTACCCAGCATTGGTGAGGCCACACCACAAATCCTGTGTTCAGTTCTGAGCCCTCACTGCAAGCAAGACAGTGAGATGCTGGAGTCCAATGTCATCTGTCTAATTGAATTTAGGCACAAAATTTGGGTTCAAAGACCTGAATCTTTAATGCTATGATTTCTTTTCTTCATAATTAAATGTAATTATAGGTGGATGTCTCGTTAATTGCTCATATCACATGAATGCTTTTTCCCATGGACTTCTTAGCATGTTCTGAAAGCAAGTTACCCTCTCCTCAGTCCTGCTGGCAGCAAGGAGGAGATTTTGCCTTGACTCCTGTTACAACAAAGGCAGCCAGATTTTGCTGACTTCTGTTATTCTGGGTGGGTTCTCAAGGCAAGTAATTTATGGGGCCGTGCTGCCTTTGAATAGGAAAGTATTATGAAAACTTTCATTCTCCCCTTTGGTAGGAGCCTATTGCAACACACAGCACCCTGACTTTCAAATAACAAGGTAATTGCATCATCACCTAATCAGTTGCCGTAGTAACAGATTTCCTAAATTTCCCTGTTGCATTTGCACATCCGTAAGTATGAAAATCAGATGTGGGAGAATGAAAGGAAACAAAAGAAAATCCAAGACTTTGTAGGGAGTGTCCCTTGACAGGAAGGCACCCACAAGGCAGTTTGCTGATGGCCTGGGCTTTGTTTACTCACCTTGGTGGAGGCTGTGGCCCCTCAGTGACAGGGCAGCAGCTCGTGTTGGCTAAACAGTGGAGGGAGGGGACAAATCTGGAGAGTTACTGGCATCTGTCCTGCAAGGTTTGGAGGCATGGAGGGCAATAGATTATGGGCAAATCTTCGGATTTGTAACTTCCAATGGAGAACTAAGGTAGAGCCAGGAACTCAGCAGATAAGGAATCATGGAATAATTTAAGTTAAAAAAGATCTTTAAGATCATAGAGTCCAACCATTAATTTACATTTTTAAGAAAGCTTGGGGTGAAAGACTTGGGTGTTGGAGTGCCGCTTAATCATCAGTSCTTGATTGAGCAAAGGTTACCACAGCAAATGCCATTTGCCTGGAATTTGCAGGGTGTCTTCCAGACCAGCTCCTGCTTAACCTAGACTCAGACAGCCCCTCTGACTTGCACACTCAGAGGAGGCTCTAGAGATGATGCTGCTTGTAATTTCAAGGGAGTTTCTCCAGGCAGATGCACTGCAGCTCAGTAACCAGCAGCCTCTCAAATCTAACACCAAGCCTCAGCAAGCAGTTTCAGCTTTCCTTGAAATAGCAGCAGATGAAGATCTGTACAGCCTGGACCTGGCAAGGCTGCTCTCCTTCTCCTTCCTGGCAAGCTTCACAGTAAAAATGTGAGTTAGGACTGACCTAAAAATAATGTTGGAGGAGAAGGTGAAGGTGCTGGATGAACACAGAACCACTGTCCAGGCCAGTTGTTATGGTCTGAAGGCAGCAATCCTTGGGAGTGATGGGAGCTTGTCCATGCGGGCATGAGCCTTGCCTATCCTGATGGAGTCTTCCATGCCTRGAAATGGGATGACAGGCTTCTCCCTGCCTTGGACACTTCACAGGACCCTGGGTCTGTGAAGCCCCTGAACTTGGCTTCCCTGATTGACCTTGGGGTGACATTGTGTAGAGGCACTGTGGGAAAATGGTTTTTTTGGTACTCCTCACAATTTTTTATGCATCTGTCTTCAAGGAGGGAGCTAAGGGCACCACCTTGCCCAGTGCTGCCAGCACATAACTTTGAGACCTCCCCCATCAAGAACAAGCAACCACAGTGGGATTTTTCATCATATAAACACGCCCCAGGTSATAAGGCTGAGAACAAGCTACAGTCACACATTCTAAAGTACAGTTGCACCCACCCTGTAACTGCCCAGTGCTGCTCATCTGTGGGAAGGTTGTGAGGTTGGCAAACACAGCAGACACATGACCAGTGTGATGTGGCTGTGATATCTGGAGTCTTGTTTTTGATTCCCATGTTTAGTCTCAAACTGAGTAATATGCATCTGAAAATAAGAGCATGCCTTACTAAAAGGTGAATGCTGAATACAATGAATTAAGAAAGCACAGTATACAGAGAGCTCTGTAATTATATCCTCAGAGAATATAATGTACACTGTGCAATGCTGTGACTCATGATACTACAAGTAAATAACAGGAGATTAAAAATGCTCTTGGGTTCTCATCTGTAATGCAGCCCAGTTTAAGGTTATACTTATCAAAATCATCAGTGGAAAAACACTGTTTCATTACTGAGTCACAGGGAGTCACACCAAGTCAGAGACAAAGGTCTTCCTGGGAGAGCTGGGCTCTGATACCATAAGCAAGGCCCTGAGGTATCTCCAGGCACTACCATATATTGAAAATACTAGGGAAAACATTACTGGATCTTTTGGGCATGGCTGTGAGAGATGGGTTTGTCCCCATTATACAGACCAATTATTTGAAAAGCAGTTCCTCGAGGGATAAGGACAAGGCACTCCCTGAGCTCAAGAGCAGCAGGGCATATCCCTGCCTCTGCTCAGCCTGGCAGAGCACACTGCCTTTGCTGGGTACCAGCTCCCTTCACTCGAACATGCAGCCCTCTCTCTCATGGCARCCCTTCTCTTTTCACACCAAACCAGACAGGAGTGAGTTTTCTCTCTATGTCGTTAAGAAAGGCTTCAGCAACAGTGTCAAGTGGCRGGAATCGTCATCCTGGGAGTTGCTTTGGTAACTCAGACGTGTACGTGAGAAAGTYGCCTTACAGCAGGGCAGGAGGTGGGAAACAGGGTCCTGAACCTACTCACCAATTCCATTTCCCTGTGTTGGAAATTGTAAGAAATCATTTCAGTAACCCAGGCACAAACTTGCCACAGAAAAAGGACAGTGCAAATACAAGAAACCTTGGTGGTATGGTACAGGATTTCCCTGCATATTAAGTTGAAGGATGCTATACATGCAACAACTGATATCTGAAATAAGGCCAGAAATGGATCTGAGTGTAAACAAAGGAAATACTAGTACAGGATATTTAAAGAACTTGATGTTCATATGAATTTTCATTGCTTATTTGAGAAGTATTGACCCCCAGCTTAAAAGCTAGGCAAAATACTGAGCAGGGGAGGCAAAGAGCTGAATGTGAGTGGGCTGATGACCTGTGAGAAGTCTCACAAGGAGCAGTATTGACTGTGAGGTGAGTATCAATGAGTTCTTTGCAGCAATACCTGTGGGAGAGCCAGAGGACCCTGCCTGTGCTGTGGCACCATCCCTGTGGTGACGGCAGGGTGGCAGAGAGCCCTACTGGTACTCTGCTTTCCCCCATGGCAGGCGAGGCATGGTGAAAAGAGGCCCTGTCTACACAGTTGCCAACCTTCAGTTTAGACACATGATTACAGGTTTTCGTGCTGACAGAGATGCTCACCACTCATCAGAAGGGAGAGTGAAGGGCGATGTGTTCATCTAATTAGGACACCGCACTTGTGGATGTGCTAAATCCATGAGGAAAATTGCTGGCACAACTGGGCATGTTTGAACTAACAGCTGAAACTGTGCCCTTCCAGCCAGCCACTGCATGCAAGGTCTGGGACCAGGCGACCATGGATTGAGCTGAAGTTCTTTGGCAGCTCCTAGATCTGTAGGGGGAAGCATGCCTTTGCTGCTGACTTCATGGACATGGGATCTGGGAATGCTGCTCCAGCCAGTTCAACATGCTGCTGAAGGCACACAGCTGTGGCCAGCAAACTCTGTGGTGTGCTCCAAGAAAAACTTTCCTGCCTTTCCCCTTGCTCCCAAAATGACCAACGTGTGGAATCATGCAGGTATCAGAAACTGGAGCTCAACAAGAGCCTGCAGAGATTGTCCAGGAGAAACACAGAAATGTCTCCCCAAGGGCAGCACCTGGACAGGATTGGATAGCCAAGGCAAAAGTGTCTCGGGTACAAAAGCCCTTATGGGCTTTCAACTCCATACTAAAACTGTATTTGACTCCTCTTGACCTGTGGACAGCAAAAAGAAAAAAACAGCAGTAGATTTCCTCTGACTGGGTGAAAGCTGTAGCAGAGCTTTACTGATGGAAACCAGGCCAATTAATGGCTCTACAGAGAGGTTCACAGTTCTGGCTTTTATTTCACCTCCAAGTTTTGATTTCAGACACAGTTCAGTGTGGCTGCAGCTCTCTCTGTTGATAATAAACGACTCAGGGTCAGCCATCAGACTTGATGTCAAGTGAACACTGAAGGACATCAGTATTTGGCTGCTGCTGGCCCAAGGCTCTGCCCCAGCTCTGTATTATCCCACTACAACCTACTGGCGACTCTGCTCACCACAAACCTACCAAAAAACGCACTGGAAACATAAAAGTGTTTGTCCTTCATGCTATGAAACCATTAGGGGGAAAACTCTTTTAGTAGACAACCATAAAACAAAACAAGAGCAGGATTACTAAAGTCATTTATCAAAGCTGGTTATAGTTTCATACACAATWATGGAGATTACCTTAGAACAAATGTCAGTTTGGAAGAAAAACCAGAAAGGGATGGTTYCCCGTTGCCTGTCCTTTGAGGAATRGCAGTGGTGAATTAGCTGTTTGGAGGTGCCCCAAGCCTTTACCATCACCCAGATGTGGTTGCTCTTGGGAAGAGACCCCAAACAACACTGCTGTGATGTGGGGCACAAATGCCTGAGTGCTGGGAATGGGGCACAGAGGCTTGTGTGAAGAAAAGATACCTCCAAGGTAGGTATTTAAAACCATTTAAAACCATTCCCAGTGAAATAAAAACGACCCTTGGAAAGGGAAGAGAGGGCTCAATATCCCTCATGTCAGCCAGAATGTCCAAAGCAGGTTTCATTAACCTGGGAATCATGCAGTGGACAAAATATTCATATCCAGTGTCATTGCAGTAGCATACCACTTGCAAGAGCCCAGTAATTACTGTCAGACCCCGCCCTGCTCGTCCCAAGTCCACCACCAAAGCCATCAGGCCCCCGCCAAGGAGCCCAGGCGCAGCCAGGAGAGCCTGGAAGCAGGGAGGAACCAAAGGCGGAGAGGGTGCACTCCATRTCCGTAGATGAGTGGAGTCGTCTGTATCAGTCTGCTGACAACTTGCACACTCCTCGTCAGCCGCACAGGTAGAGGAGACTTCTGTGACCCACAGATGCCTCGTGTGGTCGCTTTGTGTCCTCCAGCAGTGCCGGGAAGGAAATTGCTAAAGATGTCCCCAGCAATGGGGAATCTTCAGCTGCATTGCAGGAGGTGTCTGCCTATACCTGCCCCCTCTTAGTGCAGGGAGCACCCAAGGGAGGGAGCAGCAGAATCCCCAGCCAGCGTCTGCCTGCCCATGCCTGGGCACTGCAGGCTCCCCGGCCTCCTCCGAGCAACTCCTTTCTGACTGCCAGCAAACCCACATTTGGGAAAGCAGCTTTAGCGAGGTCAGACTGCGGTGAAACTGCTTTTCTGCAGCACACGGCACAGATGCGAACTGACACTTGTCCTCCAAAGCATCCTTCCACTTTCCCCTGACTTTTCAGTGGTTTTTTCCCTACTTTTATCACCTAAAATAAAACTCTGATGGCAGGAGGGGGAAGTATTGGTCCTATGCCTCATAAACCAGGCCTCTGATGCCATTTGGAGCCATTCTGTTCCATGATTAAAGCTGGGCTGGATATTTTATTCATAACCACCACATTAGGCTTTTTCTCTGATGTTTGTGCTACTTCCTCCTCCCCCCCTCCTCGTATTGGGGTCATTGACATGATTTCCTCTCTGCAGGAGCAGAGTTCATAGTATGAACTAGGAATAAACACAGATTTTAGCCAAGGGTGAATTCATTACTGTAATTCATATTTTTAACAAGGGAAATATTTTGGTTTTAGACAAGCAGATCATGTGGTTGCAGTTGAAACTTAGGCATCAAAACACTAAGAGTGGCATTTACAGAACAGGATCCTAATGGCAGTGGCAAAAAGGAGCAGGGCACAAGCTGTGTCCCTCTGGCAGCTACCTGGCCAGATCCTGCCTTTGGTATTAGTGTCCTTGCCAGGACATTACCCTGCACTGGTTTCCTTGTTAAACATGCGGACTTTTTTTTGATGAGTTTAAAAAAGCATGGAAAGGAGATGCTCTCCCTTTGACAGGGAAGGCGAGGATCTGCTGAGGCTGTTGAGTCACTTTGAACCAAAAACACTTAAAAATGAAAAGACAAGATCTCTCATTGTCTGCCAGTCASACAGGGAGCCCGGGAGCACCCGAGTGGGGCTACATCCTTCATATCTGCAAAAAGGGAGGCAAAACCTGAGAAGGAAGGAAATGCCCTGCAGAAAAAGAAGTGTGTCTTTGAAAGAATGAGGAGTAAGRCAGTCTGGTAAAGGGAGGAAAAGCAAACAATCTTGAAAGCTTTCAGAGCCATGAGACTATTGCACAAAACAGCCTCATTCCTGCAAAGACATGCAGTTAATGTAAGAGGCAGAGCAGCCCCATCAGACAAACCTGAGCATGCATTTATGTTTCTACCAGACTACAACATATATTTGTGGGCTTAAATGCCACCCTGGCAGTCTGAAACTCAGCATGAAAAGTCAGCATGTCTGAAACTCCAGAACTGGGACTGATCACTCAGGGCTCCTGCACAGAGGGCAAAACTCCCCAAGGAGACCTCATGCTCCTCTCACACTTGGGTAGGTGTGTAGTGTAAACAAGGCATGGACAGCTTCAGGAGTCACATCAAATACATGTCTGAAGCAACTCCCACAAAGCAGCAAACAGCATGCAAACACTCAAAATCAGCTGAATCCCGAGAGCTGAATCCTTTACCCACTAGTTACCCAGGGTTACGGATGCAGGAGCTGTTCAGTGAGCCACAGACATGGAGAAGCCTTGTTTATGTGGAGAAATGTGTMCTTCATCCCTTTGCCTTTGCATGTCAATAACCCAGCTGCCCTGTGTCTTTTAGGACATCATCCCACAGCCAAGAGATGGTGTAATATGTTTCAGGCTCCAAGTGTTCTGTGCCCCAGTGGCCTGATAAGTAAGCACATGCCCAGCACCCACCCAGATGCTCTCACAGACAGGGTACCAGCAGCTGGATTCACCCTACCCCTGTCTCCAGCACRAGCTGCATCCTTCCCAATTTTCACGGCACAGGAGCCGCCAGTTTTCATGGACCTCTAGGATAATCCACCCTGAGCTGTCCGTCACACCATCAGGCTGGAATGAAATAGGGTCACAGGGGTTTGGGGAGAATGATCAGGTTGGAGCAGGAGACAGCCAGAGGGRGCAGCCTCATTAGCCTTGTTTCTTTAGCAAACCAAGCTAAAAATAATAACAGCAAGAGACAGATATTTAAGAGGCTGAGAATAAGGCACAAATGTCATGTGAATCACTGGGCTTAAAAGGATGCCTGAGCTATCTCGGGCAACTGATTTGTGTTATTTCTTTCACATACCATCCTCAAAGATTGTTTGCTCTTTCATTCCACCTACTCAATGGAAAGTTTGAGTTACCCTTTATTCATCTGGTCATTGAACATACCCTCCTAACTCACAGCTAAATTTGTCTTACTTTCTTGAAGAACTACATTGAAACAAGAACTCAGACTGCACCCAACGAATTTTAAGATAAAAGGAAAAGTATGAAGTCAGGAAAAATAATATCAGCTATAGAAGAACTGAGACAAGTGTTTGGGAAGGACAGACTGCAAAAGGTCTGTTGGTTTGATGTTTCTCTGTGTCTCTGTGTTTGTGTAACACTTCTTAGACAAAGTTTTCAGGAAATCAAAGCAGGACTATCACCCRCATTTCTAAAGCCCAGTCTCACAAAGCTTGTTTTGGGGTTTGCACCCTTTCATTATCCCTGGTAGTGATGCTCTTTCTAGTGTTCACAAACCCTTTGCTCTATAGTGAGATACTGTTCTGAATTTGMTGGGGTCAGAAGAAACAAAAAAGACTGTTTTACTGTTCAACAATTCTTGATTTTTGCAAAATGTCTTCAATGAAAAGTGAGTTTGAGGATGAAATAGCAGTAAAAAGACAAACAGAAAATATTTTTTATATGCTCGGAAGTCCCAGCTTGTGCAATGACTTTTCTTATCAGCCTCTGCTTGATTTCTTGAGCGGCAGTTTGTCATAAAACATCCACCACTTCACCTGAAATCCACAGCAGCAGCAAGGCTGATGTGTTAGTGCTGTGTAGCAGTCCTGACATTGCTGCCTGGAGGAGAYAGCCCCAGGTTAGGACTGGAGGCTGTCAGGAAATAGCTACTACTGCACCTGAGATGCCTGCTGTGTACTGAATACACGAGCTTCACGAACTTATATTTATTTGGGTGTGGGTCAAGTGAGGCACCTTTCATTCACCTGCAGCAGCTGGACCTTGCTTTTCCTCTTACACTCCACAGCAGTTTGTTTTGTAGCAGCCTGCAGAGGAAAGGGTCAGGCTGAAGGAGCTTCTCTGGCAAGTGATGCATAAAAACAAATTTAGTCTGGGCTGTGAAAAGCTCACCAGGCACACTGCAGATGGATGAAATACTGTGAAAAGGAAAATGGCAAAGAGATGGCTTAAGAGCAGGAGCAGAGGGACTAATTTACTGTAATTGCAGTATTTAGACAAGGAGAAAGAGGAAAGTCCAGAGTAGTCTTSACATCCAAAGGCTGTGGGACTTAGGGAGGATTGTTTAAAAAGAAAAAGCGTGAACAAGGGATTTCCAACTCAATGTTTAGGTATGAYAAGTAGGTGCTGTGTTAGTCAAGGATCTTCTCAGTGTGGAGCAGTCACCTGAAGATACTGAAAAGGATGTGCCATGAAGGAGAAGGGCTGAAGGGTCTCTTGGGCCCGTGACCACATCAGCCACAGTCTGGACCTGCTGCAGCAGGTACAGTGRATATCTGGCAGTGGACACAAATCCAGAGTCTGAGGTCTTCATACATATTCTCTTCTAGTCAATAAAATGCCTAGGAGTAAAGCAGCAGTCTCTCCCAAGCCATGATGATGGTTTCTGATCAGAAAGGACACTCTGTGAACTTTCCAGAAACCAGCAGTTCCCGTTAGAAATGAAACACCCGCTCTTTTGTTTCAATGTCCCAGCAGCACAGGCACAGGGAGCAGTGGCAACGCTGGCAGCAGGCAGTGGGGTGGAGAGAGCAGYTGAGCACAGGTCCTGGAAAGAAAACCATGACCTTTCACAGACTAATTTTTGCTGGCATGGCAGGACGGAGGGGATAGGCAGAGGCTGCTGATGTGTCGGATAATTCTCACCTGGGTGTGAAGGGCTCTCAGAGAGGCCACTGAGATGCTTTGCCAGCAAGGGTGCATCAGTGTCTGGGTTTGCCCATGTTTTGTAGCTCATTGGCATCGCTGCCCCCCTGGATCTGTAAATGCCTGACCAGGCCATATGCAGGGAAAAGTCTACCCAAATTAGGGCACATTGCATCTGTTGGTGGCACACAACGAGCCCAGAAGGACTGAACACACTCCCTAACTCCTTGCTTGCAGACAGGGCATGAGGTGGTCACCCAGAGCTCTCCTGGGAGCCAGGCAGTGCTTTTGCATTARAATGTGTTCAAATGCATTTAGATGTTTACTGTAGCAGGACAGGAACTGCAGCATACAATTGCATTTGTGCTGAACAAGAAGGGAGCAGATGGTCAAATCCTGCTTAGTAAAGGTGCAAGGAGAGGTTCTCTGGAAGCACTACCAGTGTCCACCACCACCATCCACACCAGTATCCCACAGCTCTGACACCAGAACAGATGGGCTGGCACAGAGCTGCACATCCGACACTTTGCTGCAGACCCTTGCAAGTGTGAGGAACCCAGAAACATCTTGGGTTTTCCTCCAACTACAGCATTGTCCAGCTGAAGGATGAGAATGTGACTGACATACACTGTGCAGGCGAGGGGACAAGACAGTCTCCACATTAATGAGATTCTGTTAGTCTGTGAACAGAAAAATGAAAATACYGCCTGAAGGTCTTTCTCTAGTCAAAATGTTGGGATTCCAAGAAATAATTGGCCACTGTGTATTCCTAAGTGTCTCTTTAGCTTTTGTTTTTAATAAGAAATGCAGCCATTTAAAATAAATGTAAATTGGACTTCCAGGGGTTCAAGRGAAAGTTTTTTCTTTATTATTCCTTCATATTTTTGTGTCTCGTTGTGAGGAYATCTTATGTTTTAGCAGTAGCTATCAAAGGATGTGGAGACAGAGATACAGCAGCTCAGTGCTTTGTCAGTTCTACAACTCTGGTTAACCTCAGTTGAGGACACTATCACTGAAATATAATAATAAGTTACTGGGCAACATGATCTCCTGTTTCTCAAGTGATCAAACAAATTATTCATCTTTCTAGACTGAACATAAACTGACACTGACCTTTTCATTCAAAGCAAATTAAGGATCTCAGGCTACCTAACATGAATGATGATTTTTTTGTTGGTTTTTTCCCTCTTATTTAAATGAAAGCGGGTTTTATAATTCAGACATTCCCGCACACTGCTGAATGAATGCAATTTTTTTCTGTGATTATTCATGCAGTGCAGCAGCAGGCTGAAAACAGCAGTGTTAATTCCCCTGTGATTCCTCCAGAATGTATAGAGTGCATACAGAGAGTTACAGTAGCTTCTGGAGACCTGCCACACAGGGCTTTGTTGCGCCAAGTCATGCACAGAATAATAGGAAATGGCAGAGTGTACTCCAGCATTTCCACTCTAAAGCAGAGAAGCTTAATGTGACAGAGAGGCTSGGAGCAACAAGAGGATGCCCTCCTTTCCCCCTCGCACAGCCCTGCACAATGTGTGCATGGCGACACCTGACAAAGCAAAGCCTGGACCGTGGCACAGCTCCTTTCCTGGCAATGTTTATCTGTAGGGATGCACATTGCTGTAGGGTAAGGCAGGGCAGAGGCAGAAGGGAAATGGAGATTATGGATAAAGACGTGAAGTGTACCATGGCTGGGGTGGCTGGGGCCCACAGGCTGGTCCTGCTGTGGGGCACAGCTGCCCATAGGGTAAGTCATGAACAGGATGTCCCCAGTGCTGTTGCCATCGGGTGGGTTTGCAGAAGCTGTGAGGCTGTAAGGACAGTGCAGGGACTGGCACTACTGGTCGTGGTCTCTGTTACTGCTCGCCACTGCCAGAGACCTGCATGAAGAGACCCCCCCTGGCTACACCAACACTGGCCACCTGAGTGGGATGGGGCCCTGAATGTCCTCAGATGCAGGTAACCTTTCCCCCAGGGTCATGCAAAGAGATGTGACCTCCCTTTAGGACCAGTRGGAGACAAGGGCCAGTATGTCTGGCCAGGGTGTCTGGCTGGGCCATCCCACAACCCCTGCAAGGCTATCCCTCTCCAGAGTGCCCTGACAAGCCTTGACTGCCCCTGATCCTCCCTTTGGTGTGTTCCACTGCCACCAAGGCTCCCCACACTGGAGCAGTTTGTGAAGAGCTGCAGCCTGGGGCAAGTTCTTATGATGGAAAAATTCATAGAGGACTGTCCCCTGTGGAAGGGACCCTGCACTGGAGCAGGGGAAGAGTGTGAGGACTCCTCCCCTTGAGAAGGAATGTCCACAGTCCTCATTCCCCATCCCTCTTCAACTCTGGGGTGAAGGAAGTAGAGAAAAATGGCAGTGAAGTTGAGCCCATGAAGAAGAAAGGGATGGGTGAAAGTCGTTTTAAGATTTGGTTTTGTTTCTCATTATCCTATTCTGATTTGTTTGGCAATAAATTAAATTTATTTCCCCAAATTGATTTTGTTTTGCATATGGTGGTAATTGTTGAATGATCTCCCCATGTCCTTATCTTGACCAGGAGCCTTTCATCACACTTCCTCTTTYCTGCCGAGCTGAGGAGAGAAAAGATGGAGCAGCTTTGGTGGACACTGGTCATTCAGCCAGTGTCAACCCACTGCAAGGGATTACTGACTTTCTGAGCAGGAGATTGTATCTGCAATATCATTCTTAATAACCACAGTCAGAGGTGATTTGTTCAGTCTGTCATGAATATTTGTATAGTTTCCATCTCCACAACTACAGAAGCAGTTCCATCATTTTATAGATACTCTGTGCAAAAAGTACTTTCTTTTGTACTTTAGTACAGAACTTGCTGATGGCTGGAATCCCTCTTCTTCTTACAATGGGAGAAATATTAAATGACCTTTTCTCCTTTCAACATTCTCTATGGCATCCCAAGTTCGATGGAACTCAAGGGGACACAGAGATCTCTACAGAATCTCAGCTGCCCGTATCCCAAGGTGGAGTCTCCTGATCCACCTTGCTTCTTTTARTCAGGAAGACTTTACACTCATGTCCTTCTCTCAACATTTTCTAGCTCTGAGATGGGGGAAAAACTGCATCCTGCATTCACAGCTGGACTAATCATTATTTAGTAACATAACATAACATTTTTTGACCTATGCATGATTCATTTCCTAGCAATTACCTTACAAAACCTTAAAGCCTTTCTACACTAGCACTGTCTTACCTCTCAGCTAACAGTTTGAAACAGTGTTGTCTAATATTAYACCTCAGTCCACAGGAAATGCGACCTGACTTTTCAGTGCTTCCCACAATTCCCATTGTAGTTGTTCTACTCAAATTTCCCCTGAAGTGCAATCAGGTAAAGATATGTGCATTCCTCTGTGGAATTAACCTACATATTTCTAGTGAACAAACAACCATCTGTCTCTAGCTGAAGCATGCACACTCCAGAGCATGCCTGACTAAGCCCTGGTGTTGCCTATGCCTCCCCTGTGACAGACCTGAGCACTGGAAATCACCACACTGAGGATGAGGCACTTTTTTATCCCACAGAAACCTGTTGGCTTCAACAAATGTTAGCCAGACTTTAAAAGGAGTCCAATCCATTAATTTTTAATTAATTTTAATTATTTTTAATTATTTTTAATTATTTTTAATTAATTTTTAATTGATTTTTTAATGTATGTATGTATGTTTGCATGTATGTATGTAAGTATCTATCTAGCTAGCTAGCTAGCTAGCTACCAGGAAAGGGAATGACACCTAAGCACATGCATCATGAGTTGGAATTAGGCTTAGCTGTAGTGTTAGCCTTGGTGATTGCCATGTGACTTAACCTAGTATGCTACAGAGCCAGACTGAGCTTGCTGTGTCCACACCCATGCCTGTATTTCCTTGTGTGTTCTTCTAGGGAATCAGAAGAAATAAAGCCATGTTTTTCTGAGCTTCAGCATCTCAGCASCTGTGGTTCTTCCCCATTCAACTGAAGGAAAATGCTGTTGCATGTTGTTGAGTAGAGGAGGAGGTCATGGGGAGGCATTGGGAAAATGCACAAGTAGAGCACAGCACTGCACCAATTTTCATCCCTCCACATATTTCTTATCTGGAAATCTTATCTTTCTTTCCTGCACCCATGGTGCAGGAACCTCATCCTCAGTACAAAGCTGCCATTATGGTTAAGGGATAGGGTTTGGTTTCAGAGACCCACCACGCCTACAAGTTCCAGGGGCCAGGGCTGAAGAAAGCATGTCAAGGAGAGCATGTCACTGCACCTTCATTGCTCTATCCATATCTTCCTGATCTTGTGCCAGGGACTTCAACCTCAATCTCAAAACTCCTTTAGCGTTAAGATGAGAGTTCAGAGATCTACAAAAGTGACAGCTCCAGGGACACCGGGACTGGAAAGGGCATGCCAAGGGGGTCACAACACTGCACCAMTACCATTCTCTACACAACTCTTATCTGGGCAGCCCACAGTAAAAGGATCCTCAGTCTCAACCACAAGTGAAGGCCATCAGTGGTCTCTGGTGAAATATTTCAGTGTCTCAGCACAGGAAATCTTGGGCCTTCCCAGTCTGATGTCAATGTCCTGACCCTGAGAAGGTCTATCAGGGACTTCAGAGGAAGAAACACAAAATTGAATCAGACCATTTTGGAAATAGTCTAACAGGAATGGGTTTTATTTTGCTGGTGCTCATTTAGAGCACAAACATGACTTGTACTGAGGATCCTCAGCACTCAAAGAGATTTGATTTATTTTGTAATGTTTACTAATCAAACTGGATATTCCTATTYCTATTCCTATTCCTATTCCTACAGAAAAGTATCCAGTTTTCTTTGGATCCATACTGAACTCTTGGCCACAGTGTTATATTTAAAGTTCCTAGAATAGCGCAGCATAAATTTGGAAATATACTTTGGGATCAAATTTTGTAGCAGGGACCTACCTCACACAAATTTTCACCAAAAAAACTATGTAAAATGATGTCTGGCTCTTACACAGCACTTCTTCATAGACATCAAAAAATCGGGTCTACACCGTTTCACTTCTCTTTTTAACGGAAATGACTCATTTTTATCTAATAAATCAGGAAATTAATTATGTCAAATGTCTGGTCCCACTCCAGGGACTTACCAAATAGTCYACACGGTCTTACAGAAAGTAGATGAAATTACGGGCAGTGTGGCTGTATGTAGATCTCCTGACTTATGGCATCTCCTGGCCATCTTTATATTGCACAGCCACACGATGTGCCTGCACTGGCCCACTCCATGTCACTGCTGAGTGCTCTTGAGCAGCGTGGGTCTTTGTGGCAAGGACCAAGCAAATACTGGGCTGTGTTAGCAAAAGCGTAGCCCACAGGTCCACGGAAAAGGCCATTGCCCTTCACTCAATACTTCTGGGGCCACATCTGGATCAAAAGCTGTGCTTGATTTTGGGGTCTCCCATATTGAAAGCTTGGGCATAGTAGAGCAACCCCAAGCTGGCCAGGTGACTATTCCACAACATATGAGGGGATGCTGAGAGAGTTGGGCTTGTTTATCTTGGAAAATACTCAATTTTTTCCTATGTTTCCATGATTTTGAGTTCTGAAGATCCTAGAAATTGTACTAATTCAACAGTGGGTAATAAATCCTTGCATATGCTCTATTTACCAGTTGCCAAACATTAGAGAAGCCTTTGTGGTGAAAATCACAGCCCATAAGATAATTATCGAGAGCTTTTGAAGTCAATTCTGATGTGAATTTTGCAGTTTTCCCAGCTCCTCCCTGTTAAAGATAACAAGTTCCATGCCGAACTGAGATGCATTCAAAATACTTACTAATCTAGACGAGGTGTCTGATGCCATATTTAGCACCTCATTTAAAAGGAAGCTTGAGCCCAATTTGTCTTTTACATAACCCATTGTACTAAATCCCAAAAGGTGGAATAAGGCTACTCAAATCAGCTGATACTAAGTGAAAATGTGAGTAATGCTTGAATGTTTCAGAAAACTTATTTTTTTCTCCATAGTTTTAGCAATGTATGAGTCACTCAGGCTCCCTAGCTATTGCATTGCATGAATGACTCAAAACTCTACCAAGAATGGAGGCACAAGCAGTTCTCTCTGTGCCAAATTTTCTCCTTTCAAATCACCCTTGCTGTACCTCACCCACTTCAAAAAAAGGAGAATCTCTTTCCCTATTACTTCCTTCCACCATCCCCATGCAAGCCCAGATAAAGCATTATGCACAAGGATGGTCAGCGCTCTTGTGATTGAAAAAGCCCGGCATATGATGTGTTAAAGTGAATTCAGTTAACCTTTTTTAAGAAGAGAAAATGTACATAAACTAGTTGCTTTGCTGAGCTCCTCTGAAGTTCTTGGAAGAGCAAGGACACTGTACTTTTAATCATTTTGGACCCAAATGTCCTCTATGGAATTTTCCTGTACAGCTCAGCTCAGTCTGGAGTCTTGGAAATTTCAGTCAATCATTTGTTTGAGGAAGTTTTAAATTCATTTCATTCTGGACTTTGAAACACCTCAGTCCACAGAGACCTGCACAGTTTTACAATTTCAATTTAAATGGGATAAATGGTGGCTGAGAGGACCCATTTTAATTTGTACTAGGCATCTTTATTTGAACAACACATGCAACCCCATTTTTACTGATTGCTGGCTACATGCCTGTACCTAAGTTCCCTCTGCAGAGCTCTCAGAAGCTTTTCAGAGTCACAGGCAAATCTGTTCTTGGCGTCATATTCCCACTGTCTCATCACTTGATGCATCACATGAGTCATTTTCCAGGGACTGAAAGATGAAGAGGGAAAAATCATGCTGGTCTGTATATTAGTTGTGACTTTAAAAAAAAAAAAAAAAAAAAAAGAAAAAGCTGCATAATCTGGCTATTGCCTAACCTCCATTACCTCACCCCAAGGCTGATCACCAGCCTCTTATTCTCTTATCACATCTATGTTGCAATGACTATGGAGTATTTTGAACAGTGATCATTTCCTCCTCTTGAAACCCTTCTTCTGTAAGATTAGTCTGACCTTTCGGTCACATAGTAGGAAAAAGTGTACACAACCATTTATCAGAGCAGATCTCAGTAAAAYAAGCCCCTGGTTTCAGTTCTGCAGTCTGTTTCCTATTTATGAGAAAGTTACCAAGTTCAGAAGGAATGACTGTGAATTGTTTTCCAAAGCCATGTTTCCCATTACACATTTATAATTCAGCTTTTTCAGAAGTTGTATTGAGTTTAACTCTCTTTAATTCTTCAGCCTTCTGGATACAACGTCTTTATGCAGACAAAAGCAACAGCTGTCCAAGAGTCATGAGCTCCTAGTTCTGTTAACACAAAGTCATTTTGCTAGAATTTCTGTTTGAGAGTTAACCATTTCACTGGTGGCTGCCTTAACCATCCAAAGCCAACAAAATGTTCCAAGAGYGGAATACACTGCTAAGCAGGCAAAAGCCTTCACTGTCTTAGTAGAACTTAGTTTTGAACAAGTCCCTTCAGCTGTCCAGAGTTTCTTTTGTTATCACCATGTAACACAGCATTCTCCCTGGACAATCATTCTTCCTCTTACCTTGGGGCTTCTGAAACAGTTTTTGATCACAAGTCTCAAATTGTCTGACTGTCCTTTATTTTGGCTAACACAGACTCATTCTCTTGGTGTTTAGACCCCCAATTCAGGAGTCCAAGTTATGCTATAATCATCTGAGAAAGCAGATATACAGAAGAATGTGGGTATATGAGGAACAGGAGATCTAGCTGGGCTTGTTCAGCCTGAGGAAGAGTGTGGTTGGATTAATCTCATTGTCAACCACAACTACGTCATGGCACGATGCAGAGAAGACAAACTCTTCTCAGAGGTATAGAGGAATTGGATGAGARGCAATAGACACAAACTGCAGAAACAGGAATCCCAAACAGATTTTAGGAACTTCTTTTCACTATGAGGACAGCAAAATATTGATAGAGGTATTGGCATCTCCATTTCTGGAGATCTTCAAAACTTATCCAGACACAGCCCTGAACAACACTGTAACTGGATGTGCTTTGAGTGAATGATTAGACAAGAGGACCTGCAGGGGCTCTTTTCAGCTCAGATTTTCCTATGGCTCAATAATTCTGTGAGTTTGCAGAACACTGCAGATACAGAACAAGAGTCAAAACCACCGTGTTATATTGCCTTTCACATGCAGCTTAAGAAATGTTACATTGGCAATTTCCACACCACKAAAAATGAGCTCTTCTCTCCTTTGACTAGTTCACTGAAGTTTAATTTTCTTTCAGGAGGGGATCTATTCATTTTTTAATAAAAGTACTTAAGCCATAATGCTACCTGAAATCTTTTGGACATAGATCAAAATCAGTCATTTCTCTCTTTCTTTTTAACTCTACTTACAGAATCTCATTTTTCTCATTGCTCATCATTTTACCAGTGGAATTATTCCTGTATATAATCTATTGTATTAATTAACTTCTGTTTGTCTGTTGGCTGCAAAGATATTTGGCATTGAAAACTGACAGACTATCAGTATATGTGGTGGTTTCATAGCAGGATTAATTAGTGTTTGGAAAACACTTTGCAATCAGTCAAGGAAAAACTGCAAGGCTGTAAGGGTTAACAGTGAGATCTTTTCCCTTACTTTTTGCTTGATTTGTTTTATAAACAGTGACGCAAGCAAATATACCAGGACCCAAATTGGAAAGCCAATTCTTCTTCTTACTGTGTTGGATTAAAGGAATAGAAGATCAGTGCAATGATTTTGCTTGCCTTTTGGAAGATATGACAGCTCTGGCTTTCTCTATGCATTTGCAGGCAGCTCAGTTCTCATCAGCCTATATTTTGTCAGTTAAATACTTATCTGAAAGCCTTGCCCAGCAATCTTACCCTAGTGATGCCTTTCTCACTACTGTTGCTTTCAAAGCAAAAACTCACACAATCTTGTTTGGCATGTTATCAGCTGTCAGTTCTTATTCAGTAGAGAGAAATGTCTTCAAAAACAATGAGAAACCCAAAAAAATGTGATAACAAACAGCAGTGTGTCAGGGTTTAGGAAAGTTGTGATTACAAGCACCATGGAGACCATTGTCAGGTCAGATCTATCTTCTTAATTAACTGAAATAGAGAGAATATATAATGTTAACAAGATTAACAAATGAAATTACCAAATTGTAGGTGTTAATATTGCTAAGTATCATTTTGTGAAGCATTATTTCAGAAGATATCAACCTAAAAATAATTTGCTTTCCTTTTTTTTAATATTTGTTTCTCAGTTATTTTTTTTTCCTTTCTCTCCATCTCACAGAGATTGGAAAATGTTCTGTGAGAGCCTCCTGAGGACTGCATTGGAATTGGCCTTCTTGTACTTTAGCTCAGAGATCAAACTCTTTTACAGAGAAGAAAAAGAGTGGCTTTGGTTTTCTCTTTTTTCTAGTGCACCAACTTAAAGGTGTTATCCCTTGGGAAAAGTTCTAGGCAACAGCATGAAACTTTCTTGTTTCCTTTTGATGTTTTCAGAATCAGATCCTGGAAAAATTAACTTAGGGACAGTTTTGTTAGGCTGGTTTTATCCCGTTCTAAAGCTTCTTAGGATCTTCCTGGAAAGATGGAAAATATATTGGAGAGAGAGCACAGATACACATTTCTGTGCAAGGTAGTGGCAATTATATTGCAGAATCTTTTTCAGTGATTTGGAGATATCTGAAGCTACTGCTGGCAAAAGTCATAACTAAGCCAATCACTAACAGGTAAGTAATGTAGAAGACAAGTAATGAGGAAGACAAATCTTGCCACAGAGACCAATCTGCATTGATCAGCACCCCTGTACCATTAAAACATAGTTTGTAATGCACTGTAGTGAAATGAAAAGATAAGAGCATGTCATTCAGGAAGAASACAGATAAACCTTTTTCTATATTAAGAAGTTCTCTACGCACTATACATTTACTTCTAATATTCACACTCGTAATAAAAAAAAAACAAAAACATGTCACTGGTAACACTGTCAAAAACTGCAGTCCTGCCAACATTTATTATGAGGCAGCATCTAAACATTGAAAACTACGGGGAAGGAAAGGACTCCTGCCCCTTTGATGTCTGTGCAACCTTGGTCACTTCCTTAAGCACTGTTTTGGTGGGACTGTGTAGTCAAGAGTAACAATTCTATTTCAGTCTCATCCACCCTTTCTTCTTCTTTATTCTGGATGGAAAACACTGGAAATTTATATTGTCTTAGAAAACTTTGGCAATGCCCATATAGATGCTAGTAACTGCTCCTTCCGCACATGCAGTCCTGTTTCAAACACTCCTCAGACGAAATTGGCTTTCCTTGTGTTTTTTATAGCRCACGTCACAAGAGCTTAAACAAAGAAACTAAACAGCTGCAAGTCTTAATCATACAATTTACATTAATCATACAATTCCCTCAAACCAGAAGTCTTTTTTTCTAACTGATTTTATACAACAAAAAAATGAAGCAGGTTGTTYTCAATATTAAAGAGCTAAATACCTTCCTCCATCATGCCACACTCCTGGTTCTCAGTGTAAGAGGGACACATGACAAATACAAATACGACATGAAGAACGTCTTATTGAAGTCACTGAGGCTATAAGGGGCACATGAGCCCTCAGAGTTTCAAAATGATTCAGAGTGCTTGCAAACAACAGCAATGCCAACCCAATGCCAAAAGATTACTTAAGGGTTCTCAGAGCTCAAGGTTAATAAAGGCTGCCTCCTTCAGACAGATTCTGTGGTTGGCAAGGGCGATACCAAGCCTTTTCCAAGCAATAGGTTTTGATATAAACAATTCAAAACACATTTTCACACCATCTTTTACCATACAAATGGGTTTGAGGTAAACATCCCATCCCAGCAAAAAGACCTAGGTACATTCGCTGCTACCTCCCTGGGGCCCAGTTAAGGATGTCACCAAGAAAATTCCCAGAAGGGCACAGCCCTCGGACTATTAGGTGCTGTTGCTCCTTCATCTGGGTGGCAAAGAAGTTCAAAGGCCTTTAAGTGAGTCCTCAGGGTGTTAGCACTGCTGGCAAGGGAAATCAGGAGCACAGGTTATTTTTTCCTCTCTTCTTCCAGTTGTGGGCACCAACTTTGAAAGAAACAGGCTCAGTCTACTAATACAGGGCTCTGTGCCTGATGCATCCACCACAATTTTTGGCAGACCTACACAGCACCAGGCCTGCAGGTGTCAGATGGGATCTACCTTTCTGACGGGGGAAATGCATCTTTGCTCACAAGCTTGAGGCACTCATTGGTGGAACTTTAAAGGGGGTGGGAAATTATATCAGGCTTGTCTGAAAAGCTGTGGGGTATCCACAGCAAGTTTATAGGGACAGGGTGCTAGTGAGGGCCCTCAGCCTGTTCCTAGACTGAAGCACACTTGAAATCTCATGGAGATGAGCCAGGGCCTCCTGTGGTAACAGGAGCCAACAGGGAAACACCAGTGAAATAGTTCAAAATAATTAAAGGGTGTTTCTCTAAGAAGGTAACAYATTCAACAGCCCAGATGAAGTGCCTCTACACCTGTTCGTTTGGACAGCAAACAGGGGGAGCTGAGAGCCACTATGCTGCTAGAAAGTTAGGTCATAATTGCCATTACTGAAACTTGGTGGGACAAATCCCGTGACTGAAATGCAGCTGCAGTGATCACAAACTGGTGGAGTTGGCAGTCCTGGGGGATATAGGTGTGGCAAAGAGTAAAGKCAGAGCTTTAGAAAGAGATTCAGCTGTTTAAGGAGTAGGTCAATAGGGTCACCTGGGAAACTGCCTTCAGGAACAAGGGGGCAGAACGAGGTCATCAAGTACTCCTTCCATAGAGCAAAAGAGTCACTGATCCTCAGGCACAAGAAATCAGGAAAGGAAGCCAAGAGACTGGCAAGGCACTGGTCAAATTTAAGGGCAAGATGGAGACACATACCCAGTGGAAGCAGGGGCAGGTACCCTGGGAAGGCAATAAAAYACTGCCCAACATGATACAATAGATAAGAAAGCAGAACAATGAGTGTCTGGGGACTTCAGGAGCAGTGCATACAAATTATGCCAATTAATGTGACTGCAGGACCATTGCAGCAGTGACCCCGTACATCCTCCTGTCCCCAGGATCAAGRAGGTGGCACAACACACAAGGCCACCAGGAGACACAAGTCCATTATCCCAGGAGAGAATCTATTTGAAATTATCTCTCCTCCAAGCCCTTCATGGATGATCTTCTTCCTCTTCTGTAGCTGCAGGAAGCTCAGCCTGGGACTCRCTGTTTTGTCAGAAGAGCAATGCAACTCCACACCACAAGGTTGGTACATGAGGATTTGTTCTTGGATAAGCCAGGCAGACCCTACCAGCAAAACTTAGAAGCTCAAGACCACAGCATCCCAGGAAATGACAGAGGAGAAGGACACGTCCCAGAGCTCTAGCTACCCAAACTGCAAGTAGCTTTGAATAGATGACTTTAAGACAAGAAATTAAATCTACCATTTCAGGTTTTTTTTTTCTAGGTGAGCCCTTAATTTTTAAATGTTAATATTTAATCTGTCTCCTCACAGACTCATACAGCCTTTCTACTTTAACTAGATTCATCATGAGTTTTTCAGCAGCACATTTTATCTTGATTTGGMTCCTTTGTCTTCTTCATCTCAGTTACTGTTGCCCTGGGACTCCTACACTGGCATAGCTTTGCTATAGGGATACAAAGGCACCAACGCTAGTCATGGCTCTATGGAAAAGGAAAATGACTGTCAGCTGCTTTCTTGGAGGCATTTGTGTTTTATGCAGGTGGGAAAATTTTCTGAGAGAAGCATTCATTTCTTCAGTAATGAAGTCAGCCAATAAGTTAAGTGCTTCTGCCAGTAACTGTCTCCTTATTTCAAAAAAAGAAGATTTTTAACTTTGAGAATGAAATTCTGTGAACAAAGCACTTTTTTGGAAGCCTTGTCTAGACATGGTCTTCTCAAAGTACAGGGGTTTCTGTTGTGCTTTGTCTTTTTTGCAAATACATCCTACCAAATTTTGCTCAGTTCCATTAATTTGCCATTAAAATCMACAGGAATTTTGCTTGTATACCTGAGGAAATATGTGTCTGGTRGTTCTTAGAAATGAGAGATGAATGAATTAAAAATGGATTTCACATTAAAAAGAGAGGAATCAGCTGACTATGTGCTGCAGAAAGGAAAAGAGCTGACTTAGAAAGCCTTAGGAATCTGGTTTATCACAGGAATTCTGCCAAGGCATTTATCTGTAGTAGAAGATGCTATTTTGACTTGCACACTTCTAAAGAAATATAGACTGCTTTATTCCCTTGTCCCAGATAGATTAGTCAAGTACTTAAGCWCTTTATCTTTTAATTAATTGTATCAGCTAAGTGTGCATTTAAAAACTGAATTTCTGTGCAGAAATCCTCAAAATATTAATCACTTCTTGTACACCCCTCTTCTCCACAGCCTGCCAAGCACTGAATCATGATTGTATTTTATTCTATTCTTTCCATTGCTGCACAACAATTACACAGTCCATAAGAAAATTATATTTGTTGTTTAATCATCAGGGGGACTGGCTTTTCACAAGAAAAGGAGACAGAGCCTGTGCAGAGGATAAGCATAACTTAAGGGAGGGTTGTAGAATATGATCTGGTTAAAAGTCATCTAAACTCAGTAAATGGAAGATTTGGAATCTTTGGTGGGAGGTCATCTCTTCTGGCAGTTTATTTTAAATGAAAAATTGTAAAAGAAGAATAAAACTGCTGGTCTCACATTCATTGTGTCAACCTGCAARCTTTTTATTTTCCGAAACTTTGCTAACCTGGTAGAAAGAGAAACTGCATGTGACTGTTCTTGAGGGTTTGGATTGTAAAACAAAATCCGAAGTAAGGCTTTCATAACCACGTATTGTTTTATTTGCCCATTGTGAATGGAGCAATACCAGTGGCTAAACACAGAAATAAGTCCARTCAAATGGCTTGTCAACCTCATCCGTGCCAGCATGTGTTTTTAGCAGCTGTGCTTCCCCAGAAGCCTGAATCGGAACCCATGCCTTGTTAGCACTGCAGGGCAATCCCTCCCTCCCACCCATTTAAATAGAAACAGAAAAAAAGGACACAGGAAAATTTGATCACCAAACAATGATCATTTWAAAAAATGTTAAATACATAAATTCTGTTTTCTAAAGTTCCAAGGTTGGAAAAATGCATAAAATCTGTTTCCAAAAGCTCCAAGGTTGGACAAATGAATGGATATATAAAAAAGCTATTTTCAAGAACTCCAAGGCTGGACACAGTGTTCTTCTACTTCAGGAGAAGTCAGACTGCCTTGACAAAAACAGTGTTTCAGGATGTGTTACACGGATATAAACTTTAATTTATCCTGAAACTGTTCCTGACCAGACAAATCAGACTCCCTCAGATAACAGCCCAAATCAACACGCCCAAGTCACTCTGCGGGGCTGGGCAGGCAAGYAGCATCTTTTGAAGGATTGCACCCAGGCTGTAATTGCTCCATTACAAATTACAGTGGAAGGACGGTGCACAACAAACAAATAAGTTCCATCTGAAAATTTCAGTGGAGTCTTGTCCAGAACATACTGCTTTCTTCAAATGAGACCTTGCAGTTTGGACTGAGCTTGCCAGTCTTGCCTCGACCTGCTGCCAATGGGGGCACTGGCTCACCTTTACTCCTTGCGAGCTGGCCGGGTGCTCATGGAACGATGGAGGATGGACTGTCAGTGCATGCTGGACAGTTACTCTGCCTGGGAAATGTGCTGTGCATCAACAGCTTCTTCAGCCTCTGGGATAGTGCAGATTTACCATATTAGAGGTCACACTGCTAGAGTTGGTTTCTGAGAGCATTGAGTTAGGAGCAGAGTCAAGTCAAATTAAAAAAGGGGTCTCGGGTGACAGACTAAAGCTCTGGCAGCCAGGGACTTGCAGTTACAACTTCTGACTTGCAGAAGCCAAACTTCTGACTCATGCTGGATGTGTGAATTTGAGCAATGCAGTTGGCTCCTTGCTGCCTAAATCAGCTAGGCTGGATGATTGAGTCATGGCTGGACCGCCCAGAATCCAGATGCAAGGTCTGAAGTGACCTTTCTAGAATAAACAAGAACAAGTTTGCCTATTGCCTTCAAAAACTCAGCATRTAAGTGTTAGTCTGTGCTAGAGAGCTACAGTGAAGAGGCTGAGGGAGAGAATTACATAAGCTCCCCCCTCCTCAGCACAGTGGGGAGTTTCTTGTAGAAATGAATGGGGCCTTTTCTCCCTTACACTCTGGGAATGCTACTTTCCAAGGAGTTTGCACTCAGCTTGTCTAAATATACACTGCTCCATAACACAGCACGAGTGCATTCAAGACATTGGAAAAAGGAAAAATAGAATCATGCAAAAATGGAAGTTCAAATGGCCTCTGGAAGTCACTCAGGCTGACCTCTACTCTCTTTATGCTCCAAGGACCATTTCCAAAGTTAAATCAGCTGGCTTACTGTCTCATTCAGTGAAGTTTTAAATGCCTCTAAAGACAAAGATTTTGTAGGATTTTTGAGAAGCCTGCTTTAGTGTTTGACCAACCTCACTGAAAAAGTTTTCCTTAATGTCTAGTCAGAATTTCCATTGCTGCAGCTTGGTTTTCCTCTTTCTCTATGTATCCAGAGAGCTACCTGGTCACATGTTCCACACAATTGCCTTCTAGGTTAGAAATACTTCCCAAAGCTTTTGTCTTCTCCAGCCTAATCTCAGCCCCCTGGGTGTTTTAGTGGCCCTCAGCTGGATTTGCTCCAGATGCATCCAGAAAGATGATGCTTTTCATCATCTTTCTTGAACTGGAGACCCAAAGCTGGACACTGCAATCGATATGCAATCTCTCTAGTGACAAGCAGAGGGGACTAGTCTCTTCCCTTGGTCTGTTGGCTATGCTCTTCCCTTTCTGTGTGTTCCAGTATGCACCAGTCTCTGCAAGGGCACACGAATGACATGTTCAGYTTGGGGTCCACTTCTGATGAGCTTCTGTGTGCCCAGTCAGCCCTCACCTGGAGTAGCCACATGGGCTTTTCTGTCCCCAGTGCACCAGGAGTGGATCAATGCTAATTGATATACTTATTGCTTTGGCTGGAGCAGTTCACAGAGCAAGCTGCATGTGGAGGCTATGGAGACTCAAAGGTGCTCCCCTCTGCCATTACTAGGCAGGGTACAGGGGAACTCTGTCTGGCCAGCAAGGGGAGACATATCTGAACCATAATCACACGAGAGGGAAAAAGAGGTCAACTGGATCAAAGATTTCCTCTTTTACTGATCTGGCAGGCTCCTCACTCTAGATGGGCTCCTGAGAATGACCCTGTCTGAATGGAACTGTGGCTAAAGCTGCTCCTCAAAAATGGGAGGCAATGCTCCCCTGAAATCTCTGTTTTACCCATCCTCAAGTGAAGAACCAAGTGTGTTAGAAACAGAAGAAATCAGTGGTTGCTGCTGTAACCTGGTACAGACTTCTGAGTCCTGTAACATTACCRCTGTAGAGCTGGTGCAGAGGCAGAGGCAGGGTTATGACACCTAGTCTGTGGCCATCCTAAGGGGATACAGATCTCAGGGTAAAGTCTTTGCCAATGGATATGCAGGGAACAAGTGGGCATTTAAAGTTAAGAGGCTACAACTCAATTCTCTGCTTGCAGCTTCCTGGTGATTTTAAGACAGARTAGGGACTTGTAATTGGCTCTGCTGAACCAACATGGGAATTCTTGCTGAAAAAGATGGTGAGTACATCCTGCCAGCACCTGGTCAGAGATGACTTGAGGAGAGGACTGAGTGCACAAGACAATGTGAAGACTCTGCCTTTCCCAGCTGGGCACTGTGAAAGTGTCTCCCTTCACCTCCGCCACATCTTTTCCCTGGAGTGTCTCATGTAAGGCAACGTTATGCTCCTGCCATATCCTGTAAGTGTCACAGTGATRGCACCCAAGTTAGATTACAAGCACCTTCACTGTTCCGAATGTGAAATCAATTAAAATCAAGTAATGAAAGAAACACATCTGGTCGTAGACATTCACAATAATAAAGAAACCCCATTAAGTTRCTCATGCAATATAATTACTAAATAGCAATTTTTGAGATCACTTCAGGAAGTAGCCTGAGCCACAAAACTGAGATACTTGTTTTAAGGTGGATTTCAAGCCTTTAGGGTCTGAATATAAATAGACTCCATTTTCTCTTCAGGTTATTAAAAAGCTAGATCTTAAATAGAGCATTGAGCCGTACAGTTAGTTCTGCTCTTTGAACACCTACTCTGCAGCATCTCTACCAGAAACCATTATAAAGAAGTCACCTGTGGTTCTGATTTGRGGGAACGACAAAATAAGGAGTGTGTGGAAGCTTTAAAGCTAGGATTCATTATTTCAGTAACACAGAGTAACACATCAACATCTTAGTGACCTGAAGCAGCTAGCTCAGCCTGATTCCTGTGAATTTAGCTTAATTTGCTCACTTTGAGGTTTTTTCTTTTTTATAATGTCTATGATGAATCATTGCACCATCCAGAATGAATACAGACAGAATGATTCCCTGGCTCAGAGATAACAAAGCCGCTTGCTTAGTCAGGAGAACGATTTAAGAAAATCAATGGCTTTGCTTCAGTTACAAAATAAATTTAGAAAATAACAGGGCAAGAGCTAAACAGTTGGAATGCCAGCACAGAGATGTTTCATTTGACTTCCCTTATATACCAAAATTTTACCTGACAGCAATTAGATAAACATGTTTCTCAGCAACATCAAGTCTTAGGCAAAGTCCTATAGTTATTATTCCATCACTAAAATATTAYGAACAATCATATTAGGGACTTGCCTTGCTCAATAAGGGAGCCCCATGCACCCTTGCCATAATCACCGTAATATAGAGCTGAAGCTAGGACTAGCCTAGATCTTCAGGCCACATGATCTTGATAGTGATAACATTAACTTGCAAAATGCTTGCAGCCATCTGTTGAATGTGGGTGTTGATAACTTTTTAGGCAGAAGCAYTATTCAGTCCTGTCCATGGATGTTGACCTTGAGCTGCACATGCCCAAATTCTGCATTTCCCAGATCAGGGACTCTCATTCTTGGTTTTCCTGTCCTCCTTCTTCTTCCTTTGATTTCATCTACCAATGTACCTCAAGCAAGTATCTGCAGCCCACCTTTCTTTTCTACCCTCTGTAGCAGCACCCTGCAAACCTTTATTTTTGTCTTTTCTGCTAGCAGCAGGGAAGCCTGGTGGATTGTCTCTGATCCTATCCTCTCTTTGGGATTGAAGTTAAGAAGTTAAGAAGTTAAGAAGTTGTTCTGCTCCCTCTGTGCATATTGATCATATACATTGTTCATAAGAGCTTTTCTCCATTCACTACGAGTTTAAACTGTGAAATAACCTGAAGAAGCATCCATGACTAAATAGAATAAATAATGGAGCATTCAACAAAGATCTCAGCTGTCCTGTATGTTAAAATCTATTACTTTTAGGTTGATTAATTTCTAAATMGAGACAAACTTCAAATGTCCATAACAAAATAAATCTTCTATATTTCTGTTCTTCTGTAATCCTATCTGCAGTGCAGTTGGTACAGAAGGTGAGAGGTGTCTATGTTTCACACAGCTCCACATTCCTGATGGAAAAGTGCAAAGAGCCTGCATGAGCAGCTTCCTCAAATTTGAACATAGTTGAAGGAGAGCACCCAGTACCACCCAGCAAAAGTCCTTCCAAAGTGTCTCTCTTTTTTTGTCATTTCACCGGCATGCAACACAAACAGCAGGCGCTGGATTACCACCATCTCCCGGAGTGATCTGGCAATAATATTGTCAGCTGAAGTTCCCTTTGCTTGCCCTGGCTGGYCCCTGTAGCCCAGGACTGGAGATCTTACTCCAGAAGATACATCCACCCCCGCTGTAATTCACTTAAATGAGCCCAATCATGGCATAACCCTTCACCATGAGGTCGCTAGAACTTCAACTGAGTCACCTACGCTCTTTTAAAATAAGTCACTGAGCAACCGTGACTTGGTAAAATGTTCAGTCACAACAGATGTGGGYAGAGTTAGGATTAGTCATGGAGGATAAAAAGACTTCATCAGCCACTAATCCTTAGAAATGACATTTCCATACAAAATGAATTTAATTTAAAAAGCAACTGATTTTTCTTATATGAAGGAAAGCCTCCTCCTAACTGAACTTTTGTTCATTGTGAGCATCAGTGAAGCCKGCACTTAAAAACCAGCCTGCTACATGCCCTGGGCAGCAAGCACCTGTCTTTGAAAAGGTTTCTGTTACCCTGTAGTCATCATCGGCTTCCAGTGTGTCTGCAGGGGAGAGATGAAAGGGAAGGAAATGCTTCTTTCCCTGACAGCAATCCAGAAAGAGCTGCCAACTGAAGGAAGTGACAGCTGACTTAGCAGAGATCAGTCCCAGGGAGTGACTATATCTCCATGATTTTATAYGTACATTTCCTCTCAAGGAAGCCCAGGAAAATCCCTCAGGCTTCCCAAGGAGAGCAGACCATTTGGAGGAGTGGTAGGGCTGAAGGGAAACACAAACAAAGAAGAATGAACATGCATTCTTTACAATGCATGGCTCTTTACATTCTTTACATGCAGGCTCTTTACAACTTCAGGTTGAAGTATGACTGAAAGAGGTCATCTGCATTACCATGATTAAAAGAGGAGGAAATTAAAATTAAAAAACCCAAGAAGTTCCAGTTGAAATATTTGTTAGCTGCCTATTCAGTACTGGAATAACTTCTCCTTGCATGTCTTGCGCACAAATCTCACCCAACAGGGTCTGCAGAGCTGGGGCTGCACAGTGTGACAAAGCTCCAATTCTCAGCAAGTGTGGCCACCCCGACCACGTGTCCCTGCCATTCCAACACCCCATTACTTCCTGGAAAATGCAGAGGTCACAGCACAGGGGCTGTCATTTTCATCTCTGAGCACTTCTACCTCACAGTGACAACCATGGCAGTGTGATCCCAGCTTGTGCCTCCAGGGAAAGCAAACTGACAATTTCCATGCAGTCCATGTTTGTTGCCCACATTGGCAATCATGGTGTGGACCATGGAGTAATTTCATCTGATCTGCAGCTTTTGCTCCAGAGCTGTCTAAAACTCAGCTTTAAGTGGGATGCAACCACCTCTCCGGCCATTAAAAAGCAAAAGCATAAAGGACAGCATGAACTTTGCAGGTGACCACTGCAAGCTGGATCCTGTGAAGAATTCTGGGGAGGCAGGTGGACACCCAGAAAGCAAAATCATGGCTGGGATCTCAGTCTTTGTGAGCCGAATATGCAGCTGAAATATCCCAAATGAAAAAAGTCAGTTGGCTTGCAGTCATCAGTCCACTGTGGATTGAGGAAAATCTCCAGTGGGAGAAAAAAAACWTATTAAACAGATGCTACAGAATACAGCAATATGGGGCAGAAACGAAAACAATATTATGAAATTACTTCTGTCTCAGATACCCAGTACAATTTTTATTAAAGTCAACAGGAATTGCACACATGGCATCAGGAGCAGGCACAGTCCTTCAACAGAGAGTTAAAACACAAGCTATGGGAAAAAATGGAAAGGTTTGAATTCTATGATGGCTAAATCATTGATGCTTTTTAAAAGCAGTAGGACTTGCAAATCTTACATGTACAACACTCAAGACTGACATCTCAGAAGAACTGAAATTTTGTACAAGTTCCKCTGTAGAGAGGTGCAGGAGGCAACCCACAGGCRGTGMCAGGCAGAGGAAGCAGTTTGGCACTTCCTGCCCTAGCAGAGAAGCAGAAGCATCTGTGTAAATGCAAGCAAGCAATAAATAAAGATTGCTGAGATTTTTTTGTACATCAGACAGGGAAGATTTATACAACACGTAACGATACTAGATTGCTTCATGCACTCTCTTGGTTCCCGCCCCCCCCCCCGCCCCCCAGTCAGACCAGGTGAAGTCTTTAAGGAACTTTTGGATTTAATTACCCATGGACTGTGCTGAGTAACTGATCTGTATTAGGTACTGATAAGGTGTTGTGACAAACTCCACAGCACTTGGCAGGATTAGCTGCACAAAGGTATTCTCTCACCACTGACACGCAGACCTCTTCCAYTGCAGCTGCTGAAGAGTGCAAGCAACATTTCTGCACAGCCACAGACAAGAAATGAAACACCCTTCTGTAAATCCACCAGTAGTCCTACCAGCATCACCAGCAGAGCTACCAGCACCTCCCACACCATAAGGCAGCAGGAGAGCAGTGGCACTACAGGGTGCTCATAGTCCAGCCCCATGTCAAGCAATGCCACCCAGCATTAGCTACCTCTAGATCCCATCACCTGGTGGCTGAAGATGACAGCATCATGCATGTAGCCATGTGTGTAGACGATGGAAGCCCAGCTGATCTGTGGTGACTAATGAAGCCATTGAGGGAGCTTAGATGCAGGGTCCTGGTTTTTGCTCTGAAGGGAAACAGTGAAAGGTCTGAGAAAGAGACAGGGAGACAGGTGCCCCCCTCTCTCCCCCCTGCAACAGAAACAGCAACAGCCTAAGCTTTCCACACTGCACAAAGTTACTTAATTCCATGTTCTCTTCCAAATTCTTATTTACTCAGTGAAGAGCAAACAGAAATTCTCAGTATGGTTTAATGACGTCATTGCATAGCTGATTTTTTTTTGCTACAAATCATTGCAGGCATGAATTTTGCCATCTAAGTTCATAACAGGTTTGTAATTCACGCTGTTGAAAGGCAACATCAACTCATACTAGTCAGCTGAGTGTGTGCCAAATGAAAGACTCTCCCCATGTGATAAATCAAAAACATCATTAACAAGGGAAACTTCTATTGCTATGGAATTTCTTGCCTCTGGCATTGAGCTTCTTCCTTGGGAGAGGAGTGCGGTATTGGAACAAGGATCTAGAGACACAGTGGTATCCCCAGCCTGGAAGGTTTTCAAGACTTGACTGTACAAAGCTACTTCTCATGTGACCCAGCATCAACAATAATTCCTTCTTYAAGTGGGAAATCGAACTAGAGCCCTTTGCCACCAACGTTTCTATGATCCTGCGAGGTCTTCCTGCACTCTCAGCATATTTCTGTTGCAAATAATTTTCCACATTAAAAATGAAAGGGAATGAAAACTTCTACAGGACTGAAATACATGTGATCTTTAAATGATCTTGAAATTAAAATGATGGGCATTTGTGAGGGATGGGTTAATGGACCCAAGCAAGCGTGCACAATACTGAGGGCTCTTTAGGGGCAGACCCTGAGATGAACATGACTTCTCCCACATGCAGTGATGCCAGCTCTCTWACTAAAAAAGGGAATGTCAGAGAGGGACAGTTGACCTTTAAGACGCCAGCATAGTTGTGTTAAATTTCCCTACACAATGAGAAGACTGTCAAATGTCACCATTCATTGTAGAACTGGTCAAAGCGCAGGGCAAAGCTGCTGCTGCATTTTTCACACTAGAGCTTTGAAATAGGTAATTTTTATTTTTTGTCTCTCATTCAGGCCAGCAGCTCTAGCATGAAATCTTCCTTTGCAAAGCAAATCGAGTTGCAGAGACTTTTATTCATCTTCCCCAACTTCACAAGCCTTAAGATTTCCGTAAAGCAGAGAACATCTGTATGAAGAATCTGTCCTTGATGGATATTACTGTCAACACCAAGTCACATGTTATTTCACATGAGGATGGGTCCTGTCATCTTAATTCAGTTTCATATACCACAAATTGATTTCTCTGCAGGAGAGGAACAGTTGTTAAGTGTTATGTACTCTTTCATGTTAGTGGTGCCCCTTTTACCTTCTCATTGAAAAGCATCCTCAGTTAATCCAGGTTATGAATCAAGCCTCACATTAGTCTCACCACAGGGCTCTGCATCAGCATGACTAATGCTTGCCCTTCAAACATCCTGTGACACTTCTAACAATCTTGTCTGGCAGTGACCAAATTCAGCAGGGGAAAGGCAAGACTGAATAGGACCCAGATCACAAAGCTCTGGATTTGTTCTGTTCCCTTCTCATTCAATTCTAGGGTTGCTTATGTCTGGCAGCTCCCAAAAACTGGCAGAGTGGGGATCCCTGCAGTGCTGTCAGAAGGGCAGTAGTGGGGAGTCAGAGGCAGCCTACCCTGGAGTACTACAAGCCGGGGCACAGGGAGCAGGGCTGCTGCAGTTGTGAGCCTTTCAACACTGCACAGACACACACAGGCAGCTCCTACCAGGCTGAAATGTTACTTTACTCAGTGTGGTGCACGGCTTTCAGGAAATACAACATGACCTCTATTTCCCAATGGAAACAGAACAGGACCTGGATGCAGATAAATCCTACAGAGGATTTATCCTGCAGATGAATCTCCAGCTTCTACCTATTTATTTTACATTAGCAAGTAAACATCATATTTTTTCAAAAGCCTGTTGTGTTATTTTCTTTTCTAACAAGCAAACCCCCTCTTTGTGGTGCCTCTGGAATGGCCTCAAAGTATGAGATGTGGATGTCTGATGCAGAAATAGATGGAGCTTGTAAAGCACCAAACTACAGTTTTAGAGTTTTAGTTTCAGTGGCTCCCAGTCAGGTGGCTGTGATATTGATTTAATTGTCAGTATTGTTAACAATTTCACAGCTGAGAGAGGGGCTAAAAACCATAAAAACTGTAGGCCCCCACCATACATATAGTGAGTTCTGAGGATGATTGGTTTAATTTTCTTTAAAGAGTTTTCTACAAAGAAGGGGCTCAACATTCAAGAAGCTGGSTTTTAGGCATCTTTGCCATTCACAAAATCTGCCATGAAGTTGAGARTCTCAGCAGAGGTTATGAACCAACAATTTCAGAGTGGGTGGTAAACAAAATCAATCTTTCCATCCTTCAGAGCAGACACTGCAGAAGGTGTGGGTGGAGACTAAGGGCACCACAAGACGACGCAAAAAGCCCCAAAAAAACCCCACCTTTCAAGGAACAATTTTATCATATGTTGTTGCCAATGCTCTCATAACATCCATGCCATTTGCAAAATTGTTATGTTTCAAGCAAATCCTCATCAAGTCTAAAAAAGAATACACACTGAGAAAAGAGACAAACATTTCTTCTAAATTTTYTTACGTGTAGAACTGGCTCAACTCTAAAGTAAGCATTATGGAAATAGCCAGGGCCCATTGAAAATTTCTAAAAAGGATAAACATCACCTCCAGTTATTTTGCCATGTACTGATCTTGTTCTTAAAATATCTTGAGAAAGACCCAGAGAATGAAAAAGTAATGCCTTTGCTTTCTCCATGTGTCAGTGATGCTTCTCATCTCACTTTGTGAACTTAAAATTGAAGAAAAATCTGTAAGAAAAGAATTGATGATAAATACCTCAGTGCCCTGAAAATCATCTCTCTGCTTCCCAAGGAATATCAKTGTGAAAACGGCCACACTGATGTCAGCTCAGGAGAGGGTAACAATTGTGCCCTGTATTTRGGTGCTAGCAGATACCACAGTTAATAAATGTAAGCTCATTGATTTCTGCTGCACTGATGGTGTGAGATACTATCTTATCTTTCAYATGCATGAGTGAAGGTGGTCAAAAAAGAGTGAATCTTTTTTAAGACAACCAAMTAAACTCAAGAAAAGAAAAATAATTAGAACTACCCACAGTCCATCCCTTAATTACCCATTGTCCAAAGAGGTTCTTGAACCAGTCTGTTTCTTTTTCTGTCTTTAGCTCTTTGATTTGATCCCTTATTTTCTGTATCATTGTGTGGATGCTCTGGCTGTGGGATACAGGTTAAAACAACACAGTCCTTCAAATTCCTCACAGCCATGTCCATGGGCCAATAAAAGAAAGTCAATGGCTGCTCTGTTCTGCGGTGTTGCATGCCTGGTGGCTTCTTCATCTTCAAGTAGTTGAGATAGAGCACCCGAATTCAGATTATCATGCTTTCCGAGCCAGCATTCAAGATGGGTAAGTTCACCCAAGGCTTTTGCTGCTGCCAATCCAGGCAGGAAAAATTATGCAGCAATCCTTTTGGACAATGACCAATGAATAATTTCACTATCACAATTTGGATCCAATTGTTGCACACTTCTCTTTGGGSRGGCCAATCATGTATGGTTTTTCCAATGTAGGATTTCRGTTTTGTTAGGTGCTAGTACAGAAAGCTTACCGAGAGTACAGGGTCCCCCCTGGAACTGGGATGGGATCCCAGACCATGCCCTGTTTCCGCAGATCAGAAACACACCCCTAGGCAGCGCCTTGGGGTGCATTGGTGACTCTACCGGGGTGATACGATTATCCTGGCATCAATTACTGACAGAGTAAGTCTTTTCCCGAGGTGTTGTGTTTCTACTCTGACCTAACTTCTGGTTTTCTGACCAGGATAATRCTATCCCCCTTTTCAGGCTGAAGACAAACCTGAGACTATGGGTGGCCCAGGAGGACCCCAGTAGTAGCAATTYGTGGGGTTCCTCAGGTGCTGTTGCCAGCGTGTTTACCCATTTCCCCCAAGCGTCCTCCTTGTGGAGCATTTCATTTGCGACACACAGTTTGTCTTCATGGAGAGGGATCCCAACCAGGCATGATGAAAGTGGGCCACTGACGCTGCCCATGGAGCTGCTGGAGTGTTTTTGCCAGTGTGACCCACATGTTGGACTTTGGCTGCAGGACAATCCATGCRGTGACCTCTGGTGATAACAGAGTCCAGACGGTCAGTAGGGTGCAAAGGTGTGCAGTCACGGGCATGATGGTAAGGAGGATATGGGTAGTCTTTTTTCTTGTGGGATTTCAAGCAAAAATTATTAGAAGATGGTTCTCTATTACCTTTTCTGTCTCCCCTCTCTCCTCCCCCCTTTTTTATTTKTTTTTTTATAACACACAGGTCATGGGGTAGTGGGTTAGGGAGATACATGMGGGTAACAGGTACGGGATTTTTGGGTTTGGGGAACTGCTTGAAGGCGGTACAATGGTTGTTCATATGATTGGTATTCTTTGCCGTCATCTCCTCAAAGCAGCGCTGGTTTCTTCATCTGGAGTGTCTTTGACAGCATCTGGGGTGTCATCTTCCGGCTGTTCAGGAGCTGCCATTGACGGTCCAAAGTAGGGCTTTACATATTTTCCTGGCACCCACTTGGGCCCTGAAGGTGTGGAAACACAAGTGTATCCCGTCCCCCTTACAATTAGTGAAAAGGGGCCTGATATTTGATGGCTTTCTAGATCTTTGATCAACACCAGTGGTCATTTCTTCAATTTGACTTGTGTCATATTAATAAAATGMTGGAACACAGGGGGATCAGGCTCTTCAAACAAATTGTTTAAGAAATTTATTGTGAAAAGGGCCTTACAAAGTCTCACAATGGGAGAATTGCCTTCTGATTCTCCCCGCTGTTGTTCTAGGACTCTCTTAATTGTTTGGTGAGTTCTTTCCACTAAAGATTGGCCTGTGGGGGAGTGGGGGATGACTATAGTATGTTTAATGCCCCATGAGCTAAAAAAATCTTGAAGTTTGCTAGAGATGTATGCTGAACTATTATTGGTTTTTATTTCAGCCAGAATGCCCAGGGTAGAAAAAGCAAGGRGAAAGTGCTTTATAACATCTCCTGCCTTTTCTCCTGCATGGGCGGATGCAAAAACAGCTCCAGAAAATGTGTCTACAGAGACRTGTACATATTTCATTCTGCCAAACTGGGGAACATGGTTTACATCTGTTTGCCAGATTTCACAACTACCTAGACCTCAGGGGTTAACTCCAAACCCTAGGGATGGTACTTGGTAGCTCTGACAGCTAGAACAAGTTGCAATAATTGCTCTTTCCTGGTTTCAAGGAAGTTTAAACATCCTCATGAGTGCCGGTACATTTTGATGGAAAAAATTGATGGCTTAACTTTGCCTGAGCAAAGATGTCTGGTATGTTGGGAGCTTGTGCTGGCATAGCAAGAGTGTCTGCTTTCTGATCCCCTCCGCAATTGGTCCAGGGAGATCGGTGTGTGACCTCACATGCATCACATGGAATGGCTGCTTTCTGTGGGACAGTAGAAAAAATAAGTTTTGAGAGCAATTTAYATAATTTAGGGTTAGATACTTCTTTCAGCCAGGCATGTTCTGCTCTGGCAACTACTCCAGCTACATATGCTGAATCTGTTACCAGATTAATAGGTTCTTCAAACTTCTCGAAAGCTCTGACAACTGCTGCCAGCTCCGCAATCTGAGGGGAGCCATCTATTACCCGGACATCACACTCCCACACTTGCATACTGGGATCTTTCCAAGTCATGACTGACTTTTTAGATCGTCCTGATCCATCTGTAAAGACAGCTAGAGCTTTGAGAGGGGTCTGACTTTGAAGTTGTTTTGGGGCCAAGTGGAACGCCGAATTGAACAATTTGTGTTTGGGATGGTGAATTGAAACCTTTCCTGAATAACTGTTTAGGGCAAACTGAAGGTGTTCATTTGTTTGGAGTATGTGTTCCAAGGAATTATTGGCTGATGGCAAATAGATGCAGGTGAAATCACACCCTGCAAGGGTACAGAGGCGAGCTCTGGCTTTCATAATTACTTGGGCTATTTGTTCCTGTGGTGTTGTTATTGTTTTAAGCAGCTGATGTGATAAGAAGACCCACTCTGTTATAAGAAGTGGATCCTTTTGTGTTGTGTCCCATTGAAAAATCAGTCCATGTAATGTGGGTGACTTACCCAGAATGATGAAATTGAAAGGCAAGTCAGGATTTGTCCAGTGGGCCTAACGAGAGGACAGAGAAAGCTGTACCTTGACTGGTGTAAATCCCGGAGGGTTTTAGGATTGTCTTTGATGGTGAGCTGCTGTGGTACCATGGTCTGTTCGGTGATGCGATGTCCCAGGTAGGCCCATGGGCAGGTGCACTGGATCTTTTCCTGCTGGATCTCAAAACCTGCCTTTTCAATTGCTTGAACAGTTTTTTCAAGAGTCAAGTTTAAGTATTTATCATCTGGTGCACAGATTAATGCATCATCCATGTAGTGGAGGATGATGGCACACGTGAGCTCTTTGCGGACAGGGGACAGGACACAAGCRACATACTACTGACAAATAGTCAGAGAATTTTTCATASCCTGGGGTAATACAYGCCAGTGGTACCTGCACTGGGGGGCTTGCTGRTTCAGGGATGGTACAGAGAAGGCAAACCGAGAGGCATCCTTTGAGTGTAGGGGGATTGTGAAGAAGCAGTCCTTAATGTCTATGATAGCAAGCCTCCAATCCCAGGGAAGCATTGAGGGTGAGGGCAAACCAGGTTGTAGGGGACCCATTTCTTCAATGACCTCATTGATTTTTCTAAGGTCTTGGAGAAGCTTCCATTTGTCCTTTCCAGGTTTCTGGATGACAAAGACAGGGAAATTCCACAGGCTATTCGAAGGGACAGGATGCCCTTTTGCGAGCTGTTCTTCTACCACGGATTCTAGAGCATTTAGCTTCTCCTTACTCAAGAGCCGCTGGGAAATCCATACTGGATTGTCAGTTTTCCAGGTAAGAGGGGGGGGGGAGTGGAGTTTTTCCCAGTGGCCCCAATTAAAAACCCTGGGATGGGGGTGGTATAACTAACTGTGTTCCCCACTGGGTAAGGAGGTCCCTGCCCCAGAGGGTAAAACCAGAGTCTGTTACAAATGGCCCGATGATGGCTGTGTTACCCTCAGAGCCTTCTATAATGATATTATTTGTACTCCTCTGGGACATGGCTGATCCTCCTATGCCTGTAATTCTCCTGCCCGCTGGTTTGATTTTCCAGTCTTGGGGCCATTCTGCTTGAGAAATGATAGTTACATCAGCCCCTGTRTCCACCATCCCCGTCAGATAAATARTGGACTTCCCACTGTGTAGCTTACTATGCACCATAGTCTTGTCTGTGCCCACAACCTCCACCCACCATATGGAAGGTGTTCTGTGGCACCTGGGGTGATTTTCAGGAAGGATGACAGCCTGTGCAACCACCTGACCTTTCGGGAGAAACCAGGGAGTGCTGTTGCAGGAGGCAAAAATCCTAACTCGTCCGTTAGGATTTACTCTGTGAATCTCAGGTAAAATGAAAAGGTTAGGTGGACCATGCTGAGTGTCTCTGACTACCAAAATGTCCACAGCCCTGTCAAGAGGTTCTTCAAAGTCTACGTGTATGTATTGTTGATCATCATTGTGGAAGAGGTGTACATCACTACTTACAAGCCAGAGTCTTTTGCTCAGTCCACGGGGTGGCAGGGAATCACAGTCCATGGTAGGGGTCACAGGGCAGGGAGAGGTGACCTTTGATTTGTTGTCATTGTGCAGAGGTCCACTGCGCTTCACAGTCCATTTCTCTGGTGCTGCAGATGGTGATGTTGGCAAATCAGGCAGTCTGAGGGTACAGTCACGATATTTTGGTTAGTTTCTTTTGGTTCAGTGCAATAACCAAGTGTTTGAAGCTCCCACAATTATAACATCTAGGCTGTAATTTTTGTGACACTGCCAACGCTTCAATTACCCCTTAGGAGACTGCCTGGGCAATYGTTGTCTCAGGAGATGCCAGCTTGGTACAAGCTTTAACCATCTGATCCAGCGTGGGAGCTAGGTCTAGAGGGAGGGCTCGGAGGATTTTTTTACAATTCTTATTAGCATTTGCCATGGCCAAAGCGCATAAAAGTTCCTTTTGGGCTTCTGCGTTCCCAACTTGCTTTTTGACTGATTCCTTTAGTCTGTCAAAAAACTTTATAAAGGATTCATCCACTGCTTGTTTTATGGTGGAGAAATTTAAGGAAGGGGTACTATCACTGGGAGTTAGGAGCAAAGCCCTCTCAGCTGCTCTTTTGATATCCTCCAAGATCAGTTCAGGCAGTTGCCATGCTTGATCTTGGGTTTCACAAGATTCCCTTCCCCACAGAGATCCTCTAGCATTATATGAGCCCTGTTAGGGTCTCTGTGATACACCTGCAGGAGGTCTTTTAATTGCTTTCTCCAAGTTCTGTCCCACAAGAGTGTACTCAGTTGGAGACAGGAGACATGTCATAATTTGTTTAAAATCATATGCCCCTAGGACATTTGCCGCAAATGTTGCCTGAATTATATTTTTAAAGTAAGGTGAATCACGTCCAAAATTTTTCCCACCTTGCACATCTCTTTTAACTGTGCAAATGAAACGGATTCCCACTGGGGGTTCTCTCCCCCACGACTATATCGGACCGGTGCCGCTGTAACATTGGTCTTGTTAGCTATTTCCCACTGTCCTGTTTCAGAAGCCTGCTTCCTTAGCTTTATCCAAGGATTTCCTTGGTCAGAGAGGTCGGTGTCCCCGCCGTCCAAGGACAACAGGCTATTACGGGACTGCATGCGGCGAGGCTGGTTCTCATGTTTCCGGCGGTTGTCCGCAGCCACCGGAGGGCGGGGTAGCGGTGGGGTGGGCGGGGGCAGAGGCACAGCAGGAGGAGGGGTTGGGGGCATGGCCCACACCACAGCAGGAGGAGGGG